>NC_053027.1:435678197-435703823 GCF_003073215.2 Triticum urartu | reverse complement strand
TTCCATGCTAAACACATTATAGGCGGTTCCCAAACAGAATGGTAAAGTTTACACTCCCCCTCCACTAGCAAGCATCAATCCATGGCTTGCTCGAAACAACGAGTGCCTCCAACATACATCAGGTCCCAGGGGGAGTTTTGTTTGCAATTAATTTTGATTTAGTTTGCATAAAGCATGAGACTGGGCATCCCGGTGACCAGCCATTTTCTCGTGAGTGAGGAGCGAAGTCCACTCTTGAGAATAACCCGCCTAACACGGAAGATAAGGACAGCCTTTGTTGATACATGAGCTATTCGAGCATACAAAACAGAATGTTTATTTGAAGGTTTAGAGTTTGGCACATACAAATTTACTTGGAACGGCAGGTAGATACCGCATATAGGAAGGTATAGTGGACTCATCTGGAATAACTTTGGGGTTTAAGGATTTGGATGCACAAGTAGTATTCCCGCTTAGTACAGGTGAAGGCTAGCAAAAGACTGGGAAGCGACCAACTAGAGAGCGACAACAGCCATGTACATGCATTAAAATTAATAAACATTGGATGCAAGTATGAGTAGGATATAATCTACCATGAACATAAATATCGTGGAGGCTATGTTGATTTGTTTCAACTACATGCGTGAACACGTGCCAAGTCAAGTCACTTAAATCATTCAAAGGAGGATACCACCCCATCATACCACATCATAACCATCTCAATAGCATGTTGGCACACAAGGTAAATCATTATAACTCATAGCTAATCAAGCATGGAACAAGCAACTACGATCTCTAATTGTCATTGCAAACATGTTTATTCATAATAAGCTAAATCAAGAACGCGGGACTCATCACATTTACAAAAACAAAAGAGGTTGAGTTCATACCAGCTTTTCTCCTCTCAGTCAGTTCATCATATATCATCATAATTGCCTTTCACTTGCACGACCGAACGGTGTGAATAATAATAAGAGTGCACGTGCATTGGATTAAGCTGGAATCTGCGAGCATCCAATAAACAGGAGAATACAAGGCAATATGGGCTCTTTGGTTAATTCAACAATAATGCATATAAGAGCCACTTCAACAATTTAATTATGGTCTTCTCCTACTGACCCCCAAATAAAAGAAAAGAAATAAAACTATTTACACGGGAAAGCTCCCAACAAGCAAAAGAAGAAAGGGAAATATTTTTGGGTTTTCTTTTTAGTTATTACTACTACAGCAGAAAAATAAACTATTACTAATTTTTTTCTTAAGGTTTAACAAACACATAAGAAGAAAGCAGGAAAAGGAAAATAAACTAGCATGGATATTACAATGAAAAAGTATGAGCACCGACATCTAGTAATGAGTGTGTGTGAACATAAATGTAACGTCGGTAAGAAATACGTACTCCCCCAAGCTTAGGCTTTTGGCCTAAGTTGGTCTATGGCCACGGCTGGCCTCGCGGATATCCATAATAATAGTTGTTGGGGTCGTACTGTGATGAGGAAGGATAGTTGGGATCATACTAATGTGCAGCAGTTATCGCCTGCTGAGCTGCAGCGTGGAGTCGAGCTGCCTCCGCTCTCCTCTCGTACTATTCTGCCTCCTCTCTAGTAATAACATATCTTCCTTTTGCTTGTGAATCAAAGAAGGCAGGAGCAGGGAGAGTAATACAGAAAACACGTCGTTTATCAAAAATTAAGCGGTATAAGAGAGGTGATTCAGACCTCTCGACAAACTGGTGTGAAGCCATACAGTCATAGTCGAAATATGCAGGGGGCAACTCCGTATCACCCTCACGAATGTCTATTTCAAGAAAATGAGCTAAGCGGGTTGCAAAAATTCCTCCAAAGAAATCTCCATTATGTCTATTATGATGCAACCTACGAGCTACAATGGCTCCCATATGATAAGATTGGTCTCCTAACACAGCACTCCTTAGAGTGCTAAGATCAGGGACACACATGTGACATGCTTCATCCTTAGCATTTATGCATCTGCCGATGAAAAGAGCAAAATAATGTATAGCAGGAAAGTGAATGCTCCCTATGGTAGCCTGCGTTATATCTCTAGATTCTCCCACAGTTATACTAGCAAGAAAGTTTCTAAATTCAGATTTATGGGGATCCCTAACACTACCCCATGATGGAAGTTCGCAAGCAGAAGTGAAATCCTCTAAGTCCATGGTATAAGATTTGTCATAGAGATCAAACATGACTGAAGGAGAATTACGCGAAGATGAATACTCAAACCTCCTCACAAATGAACTTGTGAGATCATGATACTGGGGGCATTTGTTAGCCTCAAAATCCTCAAGACCGGCATTGCGCAAATATGCTTTGAATTCTTCTTTAATTCCTGCACGGTCCATAAAATTTTCCGACGGCCATTCACAAGGCCGTACTGGAGCGTCTCTTGGTGGATCCTCGTCAGCATCGCGCATAGCAATCCTGGGTCCTTGCTTCTTAGAGGAACCACCTTGGAACATCTTCCTAAACATATTGTTTTTCTCTGAAAAATTCGGAAATTTTTAGTAACTTCAAAATAAAAGTAACCAAACTCAATAAAACTGATAGCAACTACTCCTACAAGTGCCTAGAGCCTATATCAAGCATTAGAACTACTTGGAACCATACAAATTTGACATGCAAGCTCAAGAACATGGTCACCTATGCAGCACAAATTTGCAATGAATAAAGCACTAGAACAAAAACTAATTGGACCAATGGAGGAGTCACATACCAAGGAACTATCTCCCCAAGCAGTTTTGCGAGAGGTGCTTTGAGCAAGGAGATCGAAAATCACAGCAAAAGTGGCTAGAACTCGTGCTTCAGTTGGTTTTTCGGGTTTGTGTGAGACAGAGGAAGAAGATGAGCGCTGGGATAAGTGGAGGCGGGCCACCGTGGGCCCACGAGGCAGGGGGCGTGCCCTATAGGGGGGGCGCCCACCACCCTCGTGGCCAGGTGGCGGCTCCTCCCGTGGTAATTTTTGCACAGTAAATCCTCAAATATTCCTGAAAAATCATATTAAATTGGCATGTCATTCTGAGGACTTTCATTTTCAGGATATTTTTATATTGCACGGATAATCAGATAACAGACAGAAAAATACTATTTTTACTTTATTTAATATAGATAACAGAAAATATAAAGAGGGTACAGAAGTTTGTGCTTCTAGTTTCATCCATCTCATGCTCATCAAAAAGAATCCACTAACAAGGTTGATCAAGTCTTGTTAACAAACTCATTCCGATAATCATGAAACCGAAGAAATTTCGAATAACATTAAGTTACCTCAACGGGGATATGCACATCCCCAATAATAAGTATATCATATTTCTTCTTGACAGTAGGAAGAGGAAATTCAAAACCTCCAAATATAATCGATGGAAATTTTCCAATGGAGTTGATACTATGAACTTGAGGTTGTTTCCTCAGAAAGTGTACCGTATGCTCATTACCATTAACATGAAAAGTGACATTGCCTTTGTTGCAATCAATAACAGCCCCTGCAGTATTAAGAAAAGGTCTTCCAAGAATAATAGACATACTATCATCCTCGGGAATATCAAGTATAACAAAGTCCGTTAAAATTGTAACGTTTGCAACCACAACAGGCACATCCTCACAAATACCGACAGGTATAGCAGTTGATTTATCAGCCATTTGCAAAGATATTTCAGTACGTGTCAGCTTATTCAAGTCAAGTCTACGATATAAAGAGAGAGGCATAACACTAACACCGGCTCCAAGATCACATAAAGTAGTTTTAATATAATTTCTTTTAATGGAGCAAGGTATAGTAGGTACTCCGGGATCTCCAAGTTTCTTCGATATTCCACCATTAAAAGTATAATTAGCAAGCATGGTGGAAATCTCAGCTTCCGGTATCTTTCGTTTATTAGTAATGATATCCTTAATATATTTAGCATAAGGATTTGTTTTGAGCACATCAGTTAATCGCATACGCAAAAAGATAGGCCTAATCATTTCAGCAAAGCGCTCAAAATCCTCATCATCCTTTTTCTTGGATGGTTTTGGAGGAAAAGGCATGAGTTTCTGAACCCAAGGTTCCCTTTCTTTACCATGTTTGCTAGCAACAAAGTCTCTTTTATCATAACATTGATTCTTTGATTGTGGGTTATCAAGATCAACAGCACGTTCAATTTCTACATCATTGTCATTACTAGGTTGAGCATCATCATGAACATCATCATTAATATTTTTATTAGGTTCATGTTCATTACCAGATTGTGTTTTAGCATCAAGAAATAGAAATATCATTGGGATTCTCAGGTGTGTCTACAGCAAGTCCACCCTCTGAGTACTGGGTAGATTTTTAAAAATCAAGCAGTCCAGTAATGAAAAATTGCTCAGAAGTGTCACAACTATTCACTAACGAAGCATGCGAGAATCCTATCATTTTTCTTTTCTTTCTCAGAAAACTGCTCATCAACATTATCCTAAGAACTTGCTCATTCTTCAAAGGGTTGTCCTCTGAAAACATAGATCCAAATGGTTCCTGAGTCATGGGTACCCCGCTCTAGTCAAACTCTACCAACATTAATTTTTATGTAAGTCTGGCAGTAATCCGAACCTAATACTTGTACTGAGACAATGGTAACTCATTAGAAACAGTTTACTAATAATTAAGTTCACCTTTAACTCTAGACATATAATCACTCAAGTGTTCACAGCATATACAGCACTGCGTTTCAATTGTCTACAACATAAGCATTGAAGTTTTCTTGTTTAACAATAAAATTATCAAACTCATCTAAGCATTGGCTAGCAGACTTAACGAGGAATATCACCTTCATCAAATCTATCGAGAGAATACCTTTACACTGGTCGGGTTATCAAGACCATGTATTTCTTGAATAGTGGTAAATTCTTAACATCTCACTTTTAATACCTTTCTTACAATAGATTTTTTCCTCTTGCATACTCCCTTCAGAACTGAAATAGAAGACCCCGTTTTCCGTTCGGAGGGGGCTATGAGTACTTCAGGAAGTGTTCCAATCATGTTTCATTCTCAAACAATTATCCATACAAAACACCGGAGAGATACAAATAACGCAGTTTCCCGAAAACACGAAGCCAGAACTATACATCCAGTGGCTCTCGGAGCCGAAAGGGTTAAAGTCCCAAGAGAAAGGATATCAAGTAATTCATTTTTCGTAGAGAGGTGATGCGTAGGCATTGGCAAAGCATAAGAAGTCCGAGAACAAAGCCTCACCCCAAGCTGTAGCAGACCTCTTCTTTCAATTGCACAAAAATTAGATAATCCCTTAAGCGCAACTGTCTCAGAATGGGAATATAAAAGCAAAGAGATACCATATAGTCATATTCCTGGACTACACCACACAACCAGATCAAGAGAATTAAACCATATCTTAAGCATCACCCTTTAATGAGAACAAGAATATTTTAAGGATATATATAAGTACGAGTTTCTCTCATCATTAGTGAACAGTGGCTATATCATTTAATTTTAAGATGTGCCACAACAGTTTAGATTCATAGCCATAAGAAATGATCAGATTCAACCAAAAGTAATTAACCAGGATCAATAGAGAATTCATAATCCTTATCAGTAACAAAGATAGGTGAATAGCAAAAGCAGGGTCAGGTTTCATTCTAGCTCAATAGACTTCCTTAGCTAAGCTAAAGCCTCGCCAAATCATATCAGTCCTTATCTCAGTGCAGAGAAAGAAAGCTCTAGCATTTCTCAATCATGAACTAACCCTCAGGCATCAACAAGCAATCAACTAGAGGACAACTTCACATCACTTCATCAATATACAGTTTCAAAATCCATTCTCTCTGCCCAGCCAGTTTCAATCAAAAGCAACCTATGCACTATTATAATCAACATAGAAATTAAGTCAAATCATATACCATATCAGCAAAGCAGAAGTGATAATCTAGTCAATAACAACGACAAATATCATAAGAGGATCAGGTTTAGTGCGAAAAGTGTTAACCTATCAATAAACAGAAGGTGAAAAGCAATTGCAAGCTAGAGCTAATTCCCTCTACCTCAATCCCATCTATGAGTTAGGGAAAAATCATGTGCTTTGATCTTCATTCTTCATAGCACCAACAGATATAAATCCAATACCTCAAAGAATAAGCTAAGGCTCCCGCAGCACAACGGCGTCATGCCAAAAAGTCTGCAAACACATACCGACAATATAGGGGACCTCTGCAATCATTTAACGAGGTAAGGATGTAACTAATCAAACAAATTATTGATTCAAACCACATAGGGACCAAAAATACTGCTCATATAGTAGCAGACTTAGATTGTCAATATACAACAACACAAGTGCCAAGGACCAACTTAAATCTGTGCATAGATAAAACGCAAAAGTCATATGAGTCTGTAACCATGTAGCAAACCATAAAAGTTTTGGTTTATTTGATGATTGTTCAACGTATACTTAAGTAAAAAGAGAATAATTAGGAAGAAACCAATTATTTCAAAATAACTCGAGAGTACCCAGCATACGGAACGCTGTTGGAGAATTATGTGATAATCAATCAGCAAGAGTATAAAGCATTAAGGTAACATAAACCTAACTCCAAACTATACAGCAATGTAATGAAGCATTGACTTTACGAATTGGCCGAATATAGTCCATACCAGTATATGAAAAGAACTTGCATGACATCTTTTGTCCTACCCTCCCGTGGCAGCGGGGTCCTATGGAAACTAAGGATATTAAGGCCTCCTTCTTTAATAGAGAACGGAACAAAGCATTAACACATAGTGAATACATGAACTCCTCAAACTACGGTCATCACCGGTAAGTATCCCGATTATTGTCACTTCGGGGTTAACGGATCATAACACATAATAGGTTACTATAGACTTGCAAGATAGGATCAAGAAACTCACATATATTCATGAAAACATAATAGGTTCAGATCTGAAATCATGGCACTCGGGCCCTAGTGACAAGCATTAAGCATAGCAAAGTCATAGCAACATCAATCTTAGAACATAGTGGATACTAGGGATCAAACCCTAACAAAACTAACTCGATTACATGATAAATCTCATCCAACCCATCACCGTCCAGCAAGCCTACGATGGAATTACTCACGCACGCGGTGAGCATCATGAAATTGGTGATGGAGGATGGTTGATGATGACATGACGGCGACGAATCCCCCTCTCCGGAGCCCCGAACGGACTCCAGATCAGCCCTCCCGAGAGGTTTTAGGGCTTGGCGGCGGCTCGTATCGTAAAACGCGATGAACCTTTCTTCTCTCTGATTGTTTTTCTCCCAAGCGTGAGTGCAGTGGTTCTGACACGTATAAAATGTGATGAATCCTTCTCTCGGAACCATTGAATATATGGAGTAGGAGTTGAGGTCGGTGGAGCACCAAGGGGCCCGAGAGCAGGGGGGCGCGCCAGGGGGGTAGGGCGCCCCCACCCTCGTGGACAGGGTGTGGGCCCTGGTCTTGATTCTTTCGCCAGTATTTTTTATATATTCCAAAAATATCTCCGTTGATTTTCAGGTCATTCCGAGAACTTTTATTTCTGCACAAAAATAACACCATGGCAATTCTGCTGAAAACAGCGCCAGTCCGAGTTAGTTCCATTCAAATCATACAAGTTAGAGTCCAAAACAAGGGCAAAAGTGTTTGGAAAAGTAGATACGATGGAGACGTATCACGCGCAATAAATAGAGTCACCCATCGAGAATCTGCACACGTTCACGGCTCGCGCACCATGAACACTGCACACGTGATAAAGCAATTTACCCCCGGGGATAAACCACGGACAGCTGCGAGCGCTAACCGCCAGAAGGTTGAACACAACGCACCGGTCTTGAATAAAGCTGAGCGAAGTCTGTCTGATAAGGGAAGGCTGCCGCTGAAACTCGGGATGATCTTCACGGTTCTATACGGCGGATATAGGGATACAAGGAAGCCTGCTAAGCCGGCATACCGAGCTATACCAGGTAGGATATCTACGCTAGCTAAGAGCGTAGCTGTTGGGATTCGCGTGTACGACAGGAGTCTATGGAGTCAAATTAACCATTATGATAAGAGAAAATGTGCGCGAGCTCGCAAGGACGGCCCCGCATGCTGCTAAGGAGTGGTAAGGCAAGCGGGAGTCCGAAGGAGCAAGCCTGGCCGGCGATGGTTGAACCGGTAATGGCCACGATCAGGCGCTGTATTGCAAATCGACGCACTGATATCTGGACCGAGGCGTAGATCGACGGCGGTCAAAGATCGCAAGACCGAAGGCGTGATAAGGTCCGCCTCAGCATAGCGTACGGCCTTCCGGGCTATCTAAGGCAATCCGGCTTCAGAGTCACATGAGAACGATCCCGCGTGAGGGTCCCGAGAGCCTAAACGGACTACATAAATGCGGAGTCGAAACGGCAAAGCTACCGCACGATGCAGATATGCCCAGAAGGTCATAACGACCAGCAACCTACACCCGGCCCTAAGAATCGATGAAGAAAGCCACGCTGATGGCGCAAAAATGTTGGAAGCTAGAGACGTATGGGTGACGGCGACCGTGAAGACGAAGGCAGCATAACCAGATCAAATGTTAATAGATCGGAAAACTAAAAGAAACCCCGATCAAGGTGAGAACCACGAAATAGGACACCAAAACCCCAGATCCAAAGTGCAAGGCCCCCGGGAAAAACCTTCACCCAAGAGTCCGAGTCACTAACCGTCACGTAGCGCGGGTCATTTCAACTGAATTGCTTGTAGGACAACGCAAAGTCTAAGCTTGGGGGAGTTGATACGTCTCCCCGTCGTATCTACTTTTCCAAACACTTTTGCCCTTGTTTTGGACTCTAACTTGCATGATTTGAATGGAACTAACCCGGACTGATTGTTTTCACAGAATTGCCATGGTGTTATTTTTGTGCAGAAATAAAAGTTCTCGGAATGACCTGAAAATCAACGAGAATTATTTTGGAATATATAAAAAATATTGGAAGAGATCCACGTCAGGGGGCCTCCACCTGTCCACGAGGGTGGGGCGCGCCCTACCCCCTGGGCGCGCCCCCTACCTCATGGCCTCCTGACGCTCCACCGACCTCAACCTGACTCCATATATTCACTTTTGGGGAGAAAAAAAGAGGAAGGAAGATTCATCGCGTTTTACGAATACGGAGCCGCCGCCAAGCCCTAAACCTCTCTCGGGAGGGCTGATCTGGAGTCCGTTCGGGGCTCCAGAGAGGGGAATCCGTCGCATCGTCATCATCAACCATCCTCCATCACCAATTTCATGATGCTCACCGCCGTGCGTGAGTAATTCCATCGTAGGCTTGCTGGACGGTGATGGGTTGGATGAGATTTATCATGTAATCGAGTTAGTTTTGTTAGGGTTTGATCCCTAGTATCCACTATGTTCTGAGATTGATGTTGCTATGACTTTGCTATGCTTAATGCTTGTCACTAGGGCCCGAGTGCCATGATTTCAGATCTGAACCTATTATGTTTTCATCAATATATGAGAGTTCTTGATCCTATCTTGCAAGTCTATAGTCACCTATTATGTGTTATGATCCGTTAACCCCGAAGTGACAATAATCGGACCACTCCCGGTGATGACCGTAGTTTGAGGAGTTTATGTATTCACTATGTGTTAATGCTTTGGTCCGGTACTCTATTAAAAGAGGCCTTAATATCCCTTAGTTTCCAATAGGACCCGCTGCCACGGGAGGGTAGGACAAAAGATGTCATGCAAGTTCTTTTCCATAAGCACGTATGACTATATTCGGAATACATGCCTACATTACATTGATGAACTGGAGCTAGTTCTTGTGTCACCCTAGGTTATGACTGTTACATGATGATCACATCCATAATTCTTATCCACGATCCATGCCTACGAGCTTTCCATATATTGTTCTTCGCTTATTTACTTTTCTGTTGCTATGTTAATCACTACAAAATACACAAAACATTACTTTTCTACTTACCTTTTGCTACCGTTACCACTACTATCATATTACTTTGCTACTAAATACTTTGCTGCAGATATTAAGTTTTCCAGGTGTGGTTGAATTGACAACTCACTGCTAATACTTTGAGAATATTCTTTGGCTCCCCTTGTGTCGAATCAATAAATTTGGTTGAATACTTCTAGAGTTCCGGCTTCGTTTCAAAACTATTTGCGACTCTTTCCTTAATGTCTTGTTGGTTATCAAAATCCTTATTTCTTTCGTCCTTGTGTTCCTGGGATCATAGCTCTATCTGAGTATCTTTGTGATTTATTGGATTCTTTCCTATTATTATTGTAAGTAATCTTTTTAATAACCAAGAAAACATATTTATTTCTGCCTTCTTAATTTCGATCTGAGGGGAGGTAAGGGAACTGACCATCTAGCTCTGCACTTGATTCTCCCTTCTGTTTTGGTGTAAAGCTTGCGACACCTAAACCTGCTTCTGTTATTAATTTTGATATGTCGCATGTTATTGATGATGCCACTTCTGCTATGCATGATACTTATGATGAAACTACTTCTATGCTTGATACTTCTGTGCCACTTGGTGAATTTCTTGATGAACAACTTGCTAGGGCTAGAGAGAATGAAATTATTGAAACTGATAATATTGATGAAAGTGATGATAAGACTCTCCCCCTAGATATGAATTGCTTGTTGTGCTTGAGGGTTATGTTATGGATGAAGAAACTGCTAGAGATTTTCTTGCTTGCAATGATAGGAGTGATCTTAAGAAATTATTAGCTAAGCTGAAACAAAAAACTCTGAATGCTAGAATGAAATATGATCCTGCTTATGCTACTTCACCTATCTTTGTTACTGATAAGGATTATGATTTCTCTGTCGACCCTGAGATAATACTTTGGTTGAATCTGATCCTTTCTATGGCTATGAATCTAAAACTGTTGTGGCACATCTTACTAAATTAAATGATATAGCTACCTTGTTCACTAATGATGAGAAAACTCGCTATTATTATATCCTTAAATTATTTCCGTTCTCATTAAAGGGTGATGCTAAGATATGGTTCGATTCTCTTGATCCTGGTTGTGTGCGTAGTCCCCAGGATATGATTTATTACTTCTTTGCTAAATATTTCCCTGCTCATAAGAAACAAGCTACTTTAAGGGAAATATATAATTTTGTGCAAATTGAAGAAGAGAGTCTCCCACAAGCTTGGGGGAGGCTTCTCCAATTACTTAATGCTTTGCCTGATCATCCTCTTAAGAAAAAGGAAATACTTGATATCTTTTATAATGGACTAACCGATGCTTCTAGAGACCACCTTGATAGTTGTGCTGGTTGTGTTTTCAAGGAAAGAACACCAAATGAAGCTGAAATTCTATTGAATAATATGTTGACTAATGAAAATAATTGGAGACTTCCTGATCCAATCCCTAATCCAATTCCTGAACCAACTCTTAAGCTAACTCCGAATAAAAGGGGTATTCTATTTCCCAGTCCTGAAGATATGCAAGAGACAAAGAAATCTATGAAAGAAAAAGGTATTAAAGCTGAAGATGTTAAGAATTTACCTCCTATTGAAGAAATACACGGTCTTAATTTACCACCTGTTGAAGAAATACATGGTCTTGATAACCCGACGCAGGTAGTAAAGGTGAATTCTCTCTATAGATATGATAAAGCTGAAATCCCATTTACTAAGTTAGCTAGCCTATGCTTGGATGAGTTTGATGACTTTATGGTCAAACAAGAAAACTTCAATGCTTATTTTGGTAGGGAATTAAAACGCAATGCTGATATGCTTGAACACTTGGGTGATTATATGGCTAATATTAAAGGTGAACTTAAAATTATTAGTAAACATGCTTCTATGGTTACCACTCAAGTAGAACAAGTACTTAAAGCTCAGAATGATTTGCTCAATGAATTGAATAGCAAGAAAAATAATAATGCTGTTAGAGTTATGACTAGAGGTGGTAAAATGACTCAGGAAACTTTGTATCCTAAGGGCCATCCTAAGAGAATTGAGCAAGATTCTTAGAGAACTAATATTGATGCACCTAGTCCTTCTAAAAGGAAGAAAAAGAAAAATGATAGGAATTTGCATGCTTCTAGTGAACCTGTTGATGACACACCTGAGAATCCCAATGATATTTCTATTTCTGACGCTGAAATACAATCTGGTAATGAACATGAACCTAGTGATAATGTTAATAATGATGTTCATGTTGATGCTCAACCTAGTAATGACAATGAAGTAGAGATTGAACCTGCTGTTGATCTTGATAACCCACAATCAAAGAATCAACGTTATGATATGAGAGACTTTGTTGCTAGGAAGCACGGTAAAGAAAGAGAACCATGGGTTCAGAAACCCATGCCCTTTCCTCCCAAACCATCCAAGAAAAAGGATGATGAGGATTTTGAGCGCTTTGCTGAAATGATTAGACCTATCTTTTTGCGTATGCGTTTGACTGATATGCTTAAAATGAATCCTTATGCTAAGTACATGAAAGAAATTGTTACAAATAAAAGAAAGATACCGGAAGATGAAATTTCCACCATGCTTGCTAATTATACTTTTAAGGGTGGAATACCAAAGAAACTAGGAGATCCCGGAGTAGCAACTATACCATGCTCCATTAAAAGAAACTATGTTAAAACTGCTTTATGTGATCTTGGAGCCGGTGTTAGTGTTATGCCTCTCTCTTTATATCGTAGACTTGATTTGAATAAGTTGACACCTACTGAAATATCTTTGCAAATGGCTGATAAATCAACTGCTATACCTGTCGGTATTTGTGAGGATGTGCCTGTTGTGGTTGCAAACGTTACTATTTTAACGGACTTTGTTATTCTTGATATTCTCGAGGACGATAGTATGTCTATTATTCTTGGAAGACCCTTTTTGAATACCGCAGGGGCTGTTATTGATTGCACCAAAGGCAATGTCACTTTTAATGTTAATGACAATGAGCATACGGTACACTTTCCGAGGAAACAACCTCAAGTTCATAGTATAAACTCTATTGGAAAAATTCCATCGATTATTTTTGGAGGTCTTGAATTTCCTCTTCCTACTGTCAAGAAGAAATATGATATCCTTATTGTTGGGGATGTGCATATCCCCGTTGAGGTAACCTACTGTTATTCGAAAATTCTCCGGTTCCATGTTATTCGGAATGAGTTTGTTAATAAGACCTGATCAACCTTGTTAGTGGATTCCTTTTGATGAGCATGAGATGGATGAATTTAGAAAACACAACTCTCTGTACCCTCTTTTTACTTTCTGTTATTTAGTTGAAATAAAGCAAAAATAGTATATTCTGTCTGTTTTCTGAATTATCAATGCAAAAAAATACCCCAAAACTAAAAGTTCTCCAAATGCCCCGAAAATTAAATATGATTTTTTCTAGAATATTTGAGAATATCTGGCACTGAGAACACAGCAGGGGGAGCAAGCACCTGGCCACGAGGGTGGAGGGCGCGCCCTACCCCCTGGGCGCGCCCCCTACCTCATGGGCCCATGGTGGCTCCCCTCCACTTATTCCAGCTACCACACACTACTTGTTCCTCCCACAAACATCACTAACCAGCTCAAACCCGAGTCCAAGCTCATTTTGCTACCATTTTCGATCTCCTTGCTCAAAGCTCCATTCATAAAAACTGCTTTGGGGAATTGTTCCTTGGTATGTGACTCCTCCAATGGTCCAATTAGTTTTTGTTCTAGTGCTTTATTCATTGCATATTTTTGCTGCTTAGGTGACCCTGTTCTTGAGCTTGCATGTCAAATTTATGTGGTCAAAAGTAGTTTTGATGCATGATATTGCCTCTAGGCACTTGTAGGAGTAGTTGCTATCAATTTTGTTGAGTTTGGTTCACTTTTATTTTGAAGTTACTAAAAATTTCAGAAAAGGATGAAGAGATTTTTGAAGGGCTCATCGAGCCGAAGCTCGAAGGATAAGCAAAGTGAGGAGGATAAGAGGCCCAAATATAATCTTCCTCGCACCGCGAAGGTTCAGCCATGTGAATGACCTTGTGATGATTTCTTGAGAGCATCCGGGATTTATGATGATTTCTATGAATTGGCTGAGAATGCAGGCCTCACCGCCTTCCTCCATGACCAACGCGAACAGTATCTCTTACGCACCAATATCTTTGTGCAAAACTTTCATTTCCATGCTAGGAGCTCACCACCTACGGTGGAATTTTATTTATATGATGAGCATAAGGAGATGTCACTTCATGATTTTTGTCGGGGTTTTTTGATCCCTTTCGAGGGCAGCGTAGAGGAACCACATCGTGACGATGTGGATCGGTTTATTGATACCATTACTGTAGGGGAAACGAGGAAGGTTTCTGATGCACGAATCACTAGCATACACTTTCCTGTTCTACGTTACTTTGCTATATTTGCTAGTAGATGCTTAATTGGGCACGGAAACTGTGGAAACCTGAGTGCCCCTAATATTGTTATTTTGTGCCATGCCTTATTTCGTGATGACACATTCAGTGTGGGCGCTATTATTGCAAAGTGGTTAAATCTTAACCGTAAGGGACCTGTCCTTGGAGGCATTTTCACCTCGCGCCTCGCTGCACACTTTAACATACCTATTAGGCATTATGAGAAGAAAGAGAAGTTGTTGCCTCCTGTTTATTTAGATTATAAGAGTATGGTAGCACATGATTTTATTGTTAAGAATAGGGAAAAAGGCGCTTAAGTACAAATTAATTTGCAGGCAAGTACCTTGTTTCGTTGGAGGCCATTCACGCCTACCGGAACCCTACATCAGCTAGAGAGCCAGAGCCGGAACCACATTTGATCCTCCATGAAAGTCTGATTACTAGTGGGATCCGGAGGTGATTGCCAACCAGTGGCAATCTGAGGCTTCTTCACAATACGACCCCAACTATTACTTTGGATATCCACCAGGCCAGCCGTGGCCATAGACCAACTTAGGCCAAAAGCCGAAGCTTGGGGGAGTACATATCTCTCACCGACATTACATTCACGTTCACACACTCATGCTAGGTGTCAGTGCTCATACTTTTCATTGTAATATTCATGCTAGTTTATTTTCCTTTTTATGCTTTCTTCTTGTGTGTTTAATAAACCTTAAGAAAAACAAAAAAAATAGTTGTAGCTTTTAATTAGTTTAATTTCCATGTAGTAGTAGTAATCAAAAAGAAAACCCAAAAATATTTCTCGTTCTTCTTTTGCTTGTTGGAAGCTTTCCCGTGTAAATAATTTTATTTCTTTTCTTGTTCTTTGGGGGTCAAGAGGAGAAGACCATAATGAAAATGTTAAAGTGGCTCTCATATGCATTATTGTTGATCTAACAAAGAGCCCATATTACCTGCTCTTCTCTCTTGAATTGAATGCTTGCAGATTCCAGCTTAGTCCAGTGAACGTGCACTATTATTATTATCCACACTATTCGGTCGTGCAAGTGAAAGGCAATAATGACGATATATGATGAACTTATTGAGATGAGAAAAGCTGGTATGAACTCGACCACTCTTGTTTTGGTAAATATGATTAGTTCATCGTTCCTGATTCAGCCTATTATGAATAAACATGTTTGCAATGACAATTAGAGATTATAGTTGCTTATGCCATGCTTAATTAGCTAGGAGCTTATAATGGTTTACCTTGTGTGCCAACATGCTATTAAAATGGTTGTGATGTGGTATGATAGGGTGGTATCCTCTTTTGAACGATTCGAGTGGCTTGACTTGGCACATGTTCACACATGTAGTTGAAATAAAATCAACATAGCCTCTACAATATTTATGTTCATGGTGCATTATATCCTACTCATGCTTGCATTCGGTGTTGATTAATTTTAATGCATGTTCATGACTGTTGTCGCTCTCTAGCTGGTCGCTTCCCAATCTTTTGCTAGCCTTCACCTGTACTAAGCGAGAATACTGCTTGTGCATCCAATCCCATAAACCCCAAAGTTATTCCATACGAGTCCACCATACCTTCCTATATACGGTATCTACCTGCCGTTCCAAGTAAATTTGTATGTGCCAAACTCTAAACCTTCAAATAAACATTCTGTTTTGTATGCTCGAATAGCTCATATATCAACTAGGGCTATCCGTATCTTCAATGTTAGGCGGGTTATTCTCAAGAGGAGTGGAATCCGCTCCTCACTCACGAGAAAATGGCTGGTCACCGGGATGCCCAGTCCCATGCTTTATGCAAATCAAATCAAAATAATTGCAAACAAAACTCCCCAGTGACTGTTGTTAGCTGGAGGCACTCGTTGTTTCGAGCAAGCCATGGATTGATGCTTGTTGGTGGAGGGGGAGTATAAACTTTACCATTCTGTTTGGGAACCGCCTATAATGTGTGTAGCATGGAAGATATCGCCATCTCTTGGTTGTTATGTTGACAATGATAGTGTACCGCATAAAATATTATTCATATCTATTTCAAAACCGAGCTCTGGCACCTCTACAAATCCCTGCTTCCCTCTGCGAAGGGCCTATCTATTTACTTTTATGCTGAGTCATCATCCTCTTATTAAAAAGCACCAGTTGGAGAGCACCGCTGTCATTCGCATTCATTACTGTTAGTTTACATTGAGTATGACTTGATTGGATCTCTTTTACCATGAATTACAATGTCTAGTCAGTCCTTGATCTTTAAAGGTGCTCCGCATTTATGTTTTGCGGTCTTAGAAAGGGCTAGCGAGATACCATCTTGTTATATCATATTATGATTGTTTTGAGAAAGTGTTGTCATCCGAGATTTATTATTATTGCTCGCTAGTTGATTATGTCATTGATATGAGTAAACATGAGACCTAAATGTTATTGTGACTATGGTTAGTTCATAATCTTTACTGAAAACTTGAATGCTGGCTTTGCATATCTACAACAAGAAGAGCAAACCGAGTTTGTAAAAGTTTTTCTTTATCACTTTCAGTTTATCAACTGAATTGCTTGAGGACAGCAAAGGTTTAAGCTTGGGGGAGTTGATACGTCTCCGTCGTATCTACTTTTCCAAACACTTTTGCCCTTGTTTTGGACTCTAACTTGCATGATTTGAATGGAACTAACCCGGACTGACGCTGTTTTTAGTAGAATTGCCATGGTGTTATTTTTGTGCAGAAATAAAAGTTCTCGGAATGACCTGAAAATCAACGGAGAATTATTTTGGAATATATAAAAAATACTGGAAGGAAGATCCACGTCGGGGGGGCCTCCACCTGTCCACAAGGGTGGGGGCGCACCCTACCCCCTGGGTGCCCCCCTGCCTTGTGGGCCCCCTGACGCTCCACCGACCTCAACCCTGACTCCATATATTCACTTTCGGGGAGAAAAAAACCAGGGAGAAGGATTCATCGCGTTTTACGATACAGAGCCGCGGCCAAGCCCTAAACTCTCTCGGGAGGGCTGATCTGGAGTCCGTTCAGGGCTCCGGAGAGGGGAATCCATCGCCATCGTCATCATCAACCATCCTCCATCACCAATTTCATGATGCTCACCGCCGTGCGTGAGTAATTCCATCGTAGGCTTGCTGGACGGTGATGGGTTGGATGAGATTTATCATGTAATCGAGTTAGTTTTGTTAGGGTTTGATCCCTAGTATCCACTATGTTCTGAGATTGATGTTGCTATGACTTTGCTATGCTTAATGCTTGTCACTAGGGCCCGAGTGCCATGATTTCAGATCTGAACCTATTATGTTTTCATCAATATATGAGAGTTCTTGATCCTATCTTGCAAGTATATAGTAACCTACCATGTGTTATGATCCGGCAACCCCGAAGTGACAATAATCAGGACCACTCCTGGTGATGACTGTAGTTTGAGGAATTCATGTATTCACTATGTGTTAATGCTTTGTTCCCGTACTCTATTAAAAGGAGGCCTTAATATCCCTTAGTTTCCAATAGGACCCCGCTGCCACGGGAGGGTAGGACAAAAGATGTCATGCAAGTTCTTTTCCATAAGCACGTATGACTATATTCGGAATACATGCCTACATTACATTGATGATCTGGAGCTAGTTATGTGTCACCCTAGGTTATGACTGTTACATGATGAACCGCATCCAGCATAATTCTCTATCACCGATCCATTGCCTACGAGCTTTCCATATATTGTTCTTCGCTTATTTACTTTTCCGTTGCTATTGTTATCATCACTATAAAACACCAAAAATATTACTTTTGCTATCGTTACCTTTTGCTACTGTTACCACTACTATCATATTACTTTGCTACTAAACACTTTGCTGCAGATATTAAGTTTCCAGGGTGGTTGAATTGACAACTCAGCTGCTAATACTTGAGAATATTCTTTGGCTCCCCTTGTGTTGAATCAATAAATTTGGGTTGAATACTCTACCCTCGAAAACTGTTGTGATCCCCTATACTTGTGGGTTATCGGTGTGTTTCTGTGGAGGGGGCACCGCACACGGCTAAGAGAAACTTTGGTGTGTCTTTGGGGTGCCCCCCTCCCATGTATATAAAGGGGGGAGGGAGGAGGAGCTAGACCAAGGGAGGAGGCGCACCATGGGGGGGGCAATCCTACTCCAAGTAGGATTCGCCCCCCCCTTTCCTGTTACAACAAGGAGAAGGGGGGAGGTGAGGGAGGATAGAAGGAAAGGGGGGCCGGCCCCCCCTAGTCCAATTCGGTTTGGGCTAGTGGGGGCGCGCGCCATGCCTTGGCCTGCCTTCTCTCTTCCACCAATAGGCCCATGAGGCCCAATAACCCCCCGGGAGGTTCTGGTAACCCCCCGGTACTCCGGAAAATACCCGATACACCTCGGAACTGTTCCGGTGTCCGAATATAGTCTTCCAATATATCAATCTTTCTGTCTCAACCATTTCGAGACTCCTCGTCATGTCTGTGATCTCATACGGGACTCCGGACTACCTTAGGTACATCAAAACACATAAACTCATAATACCGATCGTCATCGAACGTTAAGCGTGCGGACCCTACGGGTTCGAGAACTATGTAGACATGGCCAAGACTCATCTCCGGTCAATAACCAATAGAGGAACCAGGATGCTTATATTGGCTCCCACATATTCTACGAAGATCTTTATCGGTCAAACCGCATAACAACATACGTTGTTCCCTTTGTCATCGGTATGTTACTTGCCCGAGATTCGATCGTCTGTATCATCATACCTAGTTCAATCTCGTTACCAGCAAGTCTCTTTACTCGTTCCATAATGCATCATCCTGCAACCAACTCATTGGTCACATTGCTTGCAAGGCTTATATTGATGTGCATTGCCGAGAGGGCCCAGAGATACCTCTCCGACAATCAGAGTGACAAATCCTAATCTCGATCTATGCCAACTCAACAAACACCATTGGAGACACCTGTAGAGCATCTTTATAATCATCCAGTTATGTTGTGACATTTGATAGCACACAAGGTGTTCCTCCGGTATTTGGGAGTTCTATAATCTCATAGTCAGAGGAACATGTATAAGTCATGAAGAAAGCAATAGCAATAAAACTAAACGATCATTATGCTAAGCTAATGGATGGGTCTTGTCCATCACATTATTATCTAATGATGTGATCCCGTTCATCAAATGACAACACATGTCCATGGCTAGGAAACTTAACCATCTTTGATTAACGAGCTAGTCAAGTAGAGGCATACCGGGGACACTCTGTTTGTCTATGTATTCACACATGTATCAAGTTTCCGGTTAATACAATTCTAGAATGAATAATAAACATTTATCATGATATAAGGAAATATAAATAACAACTTTATTATTGCCTCTAGGCATCACTACAAAAAAAAAGACACATCCGTGACATTTTGGGCCGAATGAATTTTTTTTGTCATACATGTGACACTTCTACGACGATAATTGTGACAAAACCCGGTATCATCATAGATGTGGTGGGCTCCTACTTCTATGACAAAAAATCATGACAGAAAATGGGCTTCTCGTCCTGGGCGGGCCGGAGACGCAGCTGCATGACATTCTTTGGGCCGTCCATGACGGAAAAAACCGTGGTAGAAGCGAGGGGGAGGAAAATTTCGGGGAGTTCCCGGTTACGGTGGGAGGTCGGGGGCCGAGCGATGCGTGTTTCTCTCATACACGTACGCGCGTGTGTGCGGGGTGTTGGCTCTAACTGAACCCGAGCGAGGCGTTGGGCTCTAACTGAACCCGAGCGATTGCACTGCAGGCTACGCGTTACTGAACTCGAGCGATCGCTCGATGGCTATTGACTGAACCTGATCGAGTGATTCCTTGCCTACTGTTGCTAACTGAAGCCGATCGATGGGATGAACAGTGAGCGTTGCGGGGGGGGGTTGGATGAACAGTGAGCGGTGGCGTTGCCTCTGGATGAACACTAGACGGTGGAGGGGTGCCCATGGAGGGGTGGATGAACAGGACCCCGTGGTGTGGAGGGTAGGATGAACAGTAGACGGTGGAGGGGTGGTTGAACAGTAGCCGGTGGAGTAGCGCGCGGTGGAGGCTGGATGAACAGGAGCCCGTGGAGGCTGGAGGAGGTCGAGGAGGTCGAGGCTGGAGGGGGTCGACGGTGGAGATGAACAGTATCCCGTGGAGTCCCGTTTTGCGGTACGCCACACCCCTCCCGATGAACAGGACCCCCGTTTCGACCGTAGCGCTCCAACACAAGTCCGTTTCCTCCGTTTTGCGGTACGCCACACCCCTCCCGATCAGGACCCCGTTTTCGACCGTAGGAGGTCTGTTTCCTCCGTTTTGCGGTACGCCACACCCCTCCCGATCAACAGGACCCCCCGATCAACAGGACCCCCGTTTCGACCGTAGGAGGTCTGTTTCCTCCGTTGTGCGGTACGCCAGGCCTCGTTTCCATTGCCTCTTCCATCCAAGCCCTCCCGATGAACACGACCACGCATTCCGTTTCGACCCATGAACACGACGACGACGCTGTTTCTCCGTTCCGACCCAGCCATGTACACGAGCCCTCGTCGTACGTATGTGCGAGTAGGCATTCGAGACCCCGCCCGTATGTACACATACGTGGCCCTATTTTCTTTCTTGCACCCTGGCCACTGTACGTACGTGTACATGCTACGTGCGCGCCTCTACTACGACACATGCGCGCCTCTACTACAACATGTGCGCGCCTCTACATCGACCAGTATGTACGTACACGTTCGCGACCAGAATGTCAACGCTACGTACGCTTCGACCAGGTGGGTCCCGACTATCAGGCACTTCCTTGCCCGCGAAGATGTAGCTGGTGGGTCCCAGCAGTCAGGGGGCGAATCATTTTTTTTGCCCGGACGCACTTCCTTGCGTGCGAAGATGTAGCTGGTGGGTCCCACAGTCAGGGGGGCGAATCGTTTTGGTTTTTTTTGCCCGGACGCACTTCCTTGTGTGCGAAGATGTAGCTGGTGGGCCCCAGCAGTCAGGGGGGCGAATCGTTTTTTTGGCCATACGCACTTCCTTGCGTGCGAAGGTGTAGCTGGTGGGTCCCAGCAGTCAGGGGGGAAACATTTTTTCGCAAAATACGGTGGCCCGTCCGGTGGGTCCCTGCTGTCAGGTGGAGGAATCATTATTTTCCGCGTAATAAGGAGGCACTTCCTTGCTGCCGCCGTGGACCCAGCTGTCAGCCTCTCCACGTACAGTCCACGTCCGATGGAAGTCGTTCCTTGACCACGTTGACCATGCCGCGCCGAGAGCACCAGGGCGGTGGACGATGGCGACGCCTAGGAAGGGGACGACGGGGAGCCGGGGAAGACACGAAAGTGGAAGCCCCCGCACGCGCGGAGATGAGTACGAGGGTTCACTGGTTTGGCTGCGGTGTGAGGCTGCCGTAGCCGCAGGGCCTGGCCAGCGGTGGGAATAGTAGGGGTGGTGAGGCCTCCGCGGCAGCACAGCCGGCCACGCGAGGCAGGAGCATGCGGCACGACCGGCGCTGCTTTGGGCGGCTGGAGCAAGAAGACCAGAGGTTGAAGAAGCACTATGACCGTTGGATGGACATCGTACGGTCAATGGAGCTAGAATCGTTCATATTGACTAAGTTGACAAAGCCCTTCATCCCCGTCAACTTAGTAGACCCATAAGCCATCCTCCCACCAAGGTGGCTCCCAGCTAGCCGGGGGAGTATTCATTTTTTTGTGCGTAATAAGGAGGCACTTCCGGCGGGTCCGAGCTGACAGCGGGGGGAACGTTTTTTTTTGTGAAATACAGTGGCCCGTCCGGTGGGTCCCAGCAGTCAGGGGAAACAATTTTTTTCACAAAATACTGGTGGCCCATCTGGTGGGTCCCTGCTGTCTGGTGGAGGAATAATTATTTTGCACGTAATAAGGAGGCACTTCCTTGCTGCGGCCGTGGACCCAGCTGTCAGCCTCTCCACGTACAGTCCATGTCCGATGGAAGCCGTTCCTTAACCACGTTGACCACGCCGCGCCGAGCGCACCAGGGCTATATATAATAATTTATATATAGCTCATGGAAACTTCTTATCCAATTTAATTGCAGTCGTTTTTTTGGTTGGCCAAGGCCAATTTCACATATTTCTGTGGGTTCCAAACTATTTTTAATACCGAAATGTCCAACCAGATTTAAAGTACTTTGAAGATATATTTAAATTAGGTTAATGCCCAGTGAAATAGGAATCTGAAAATGTGATAAAATTCAGAAATTATAAAGTAATTGCCAATTTGTCATCTGTTTTTATATTTACAACCCATTTCATATTACTTTCAAGATTTGCAGGCGTCTTGAAAGAGTTGCAGCCCATCAGGGCGTAGAAAAATAAGTAGGCCTGGATTGGGTATTCTTCAGAAAAAAATAAACTGGGCTCATTTTCACAAAGAAAAAATAGCTGGGCTGGTCACATGGTGAACATAAAATATAAGCCTGGGCTAGACGGGCCACAGCCCAGTTCAAACCCTGCTCCGTCTCAACAATACCAAACAAAAAAAACTGCTCGAGTAGCTACGTCCCAGGTGTCAGCCGATCTTGTGCTGTTCTCTTGTCTATTGACTATATACGCTCACAATGTCGTGGGTCCCAGATGTCAGGAAAACACTAGGAGAAAGCATTTTATTTTTCCATATGCTGACGTGGTGGGCCCCTACTGTCATCCTCTCCACGTACTTCTGCCGATTCCTGTTGTTTGTTGACCATGTTGACAACGCGAGAGGGCGGCATCGCGGCGAGCGCACCAAAGCGCGTGGAGGACGTCGGCGTTAATGATTTAGGAGACGGTGGGGCGGCGATGCGTGCGCTGAGGCACAGCCAACCGTGGGAGGCGGAAGCAGGCGGCCCTGCCGGCGCTGGTTTGGTTTTGGCGGTTGGATGAAGACATGATTGAAGAAACACGACAGACTAAAAGCAGCAGGAGTACTTAACAACCTTAACTGAAACCAGCAGGGGCACTTAACAGCCAAAGCTGAAAGCAGTATGAGTACTTATACAGGTTCAACCGTACAAAGCACGCCTCGAACAGTGCTACTTTGCCTACAGTTAACCAAGGGTGAGGCCGCCAAGCCCCAGGACAAGGCCCAGGCGCCACCCCGCGCATCCACAACCTTCTGAAAGCGGCTTCATCTCGCAACGTGGTCAATAAATAGGATATTTGCTTTAGAGCCATGGAAAAGCATGAACATAATCTTCTGTCCTATTCTCCAAGATGGACGGGCCTTCATTATTTGAGACCACCCATGAATAAGTATCTTTTCACCTCCAAGGGGAATTGAGTAGGTCGACATATACATCATGTTGTGACCAAGCGCAAGTCTGACCCGACCATGGCCAGGCATCTGTATAGGAACAATAGAACTCGGTAGTTCCTGTTTCAAGAAGATCACAACTGTAAAACTGTGTATAAGCAATAGTTTATGAACAACATATATAACAGAAAACAGCTCGTACCATAAGTTTCTTGACACAGTCGGACCTGTTCAACGAGTGCAGCAGTGGCACACATATCCCACGTGGCCTTCCACCATTGAAACGCCCCACAAGGACCTCAAGACGATCAATAAAGTGTAGGAACTTGTGGATGTCGATCCAGTCAAATTCAGTGCCATTAGTAACAGCCGAGTTATTACAGAGTAACAAACGAGCAGACTGCTTAACTCTGAAAAAACCTACACGTGCCACCAACTATAAGAAAATATTAGTTAGAAGTAGCATCTTTGTGAGAGATTCGTTGCTACTTCTAAAGTTAAATTGTGATTAGTTAGACAAAATAGGTGGATTAAGAAGTAATCGAGGCAACAAGCAAGAACCAGATACAAAACTAACATGGATGAACAATTGGAACGACGTCGGGGTGGAAGATCGCAGTGAAGATGATACCAGGTTCTGCTATTTCCATCAACATTCGTGCGCCAACTTTCAGTCCGTAACACTTGAGAAAGTTTATCCAAGTTCGGCCATAAAAAAAGCAGCGATCTTCTTGGTTCATGAACCCAACTCGGAACTTATATCCATGGCTTGTCTTCACTGTGACCATTAAACTAGTGTATTCAGTTATGGCAAGGTCGAGCATCTTGAGTACATGTGTTCTGGCAGAGCAAATAATACACTGCAGGAAAAATAATATGAGAACACAACATGTTCAAAAAAAACCCACCCTCCCGGATAGAAAAGAGGAATCTAGGAACATACTGTGCGCGTTTCAAAATGCTATGTTAGGATGAGAAGGAACAAGTCTCGCCGAGGGCGCAGAAACCTATAGGGTACTCGCACTTTGGGCACTGCAAATGAAACACACTAGATTTAGTAGGAAGAAAAATGCATCAACGGCGGCGGCTGCCATCCTAGGATTACCTGCGACCAAGGGACTTGGGTTTATCGGGGATGGATGAAGAATTCGTACATGGTTCTCCATGAGAAAACCCTATGCAATTGCCGAGAGGGGGTTTTCTCTGAACAAGCAGACGAGGGAGAAGGGGATTCAGGCCCATTGAAATATTGCCGCTTCGTCCGTCCAGCTTACTGCTAAAGCTGGAAAGGGGGGGTTGTGATTTGACGGCTCATTGGGCATTACTGCGGCGCTACGACCCGGCTGTGTCTACCATGAAGTTGTGCACTCTAATTTGTGCATATGGCACGTGGACCCCGTTGCCGGTTGCCCCACATATCAGCGAAAGGAAGTAGAAAGACAGGAGTAACTAGTTGCACATAAATATATATTTTGACAGAGAGATACTCCCTCTGTAAAGAAATATACAAATCTTTTATATCACAGGCTCACCTTGCCGAGAAATATACTCCCTCTGCAACGCACGGGCATTATGGGGGTTCAGCTGAGAATATAATACTCAGATAGGCTCACGGTTCTGGACTTTGGGCCGCAGGCCAACCCTGCATGTTTGGGGGACCATGTGTTCTACCTCAGCGCTTTTCATATTGCAAGCGATCGGTACGGCGCTGGTTTTAGATGCTGTCGCAAGGCGAATACACAAAATTGAATAAAGCATGGCAGCTGTTGGAATGAAATCGAACGACAGTTCCTAACCAGCAATCAGAGTTACAATTCTATCAACGATATACCATGTGATAAATAATACTGTCGTACTACTTATACACACAGGACACTTGTTTCACCATGCCATATTATTACATCAAAATCTCTCGGAGGATAGATCAGTTCAACAGTTGCGTGCTGCTAATTTCAAAGTTGATTCGGACCAGCTCTCCTTGCCGAGAAAGTTCAATTTTGATATCATCCCCTACCGCAAGATATGATTTATATTT
>NC_053027.1:435618600-435677197 GCF_003073215.2 Triticum urartu | reverse complement strand
AGTACCTGGATTATCTTGTGAATCTCAACATGTTACTCTAAATTAATTTTGTTGGGCTTTGTTAATGATGATGCTTAATTGGGATTAAGAATGCTGTCAACCATTCTCAATGTTTAACAACTACCATGATAGTTAAATAAATTTATTCCTTTGCAGTAGGGAAAAATTGGCTTTATGTAAAACTGTAACCATAGAGCTTTCCACCAGCCAAATATGCATATAGAATAGCTGTTTCATTCCATTACTCTCTATGTGTTACATTGCCAGCATATTCCATGTGCTGACCCGTTTCGGGCTGCAACGTTAATGTTGCAGACTTTTCAGACGATGATTAAGGAGTTTTAGGTCGTGGTTCTATACTCAGTGATGCCATTGGAGTTGATGGACTCACTTATCTTCCAAGCCTTCCGCTATTATCGTTATTAGATGGCCTTCAGCCATATTTATTGTAATAAATTCTCTATGGAGACACTTGATGTAATAAGTGTGTGACTGCTACTCTGTTATAAATCCTCCGAGTACTGTGTGGTGTCAGCATTACTGATCCAGAGATGACACCGAAGCACAGAGATCAGACTGTTTGAGGTCTGGTCGCTACACATCCGCCTAAACCAGCGCCGGTCGTGCCTCATGCTCCTGCCTCCCGTGGCCGGCTGCGATGCGGCGGAGGCCTCACTGCCTCCTACTACCCCCACCGCTGGCCAGGCCATCCCTCTACTCACCCACCCCCCTGTTATTCTGCGGCGGTGGCCTCACACCGCAGTGAACCAGTGAACCCTTGTACTCCTCTACGCGTGGCCATCCACTACTGCGTATTCCCAGGCTCCGTGTCGTCCCCTTCCTAGGCCTCACTGTCGTCCACCGCCCTGGTGCTCTCGCCGCGGCATGGTCAACGTGGTCAAGGAACGGCTTCCATCGGATATGGACTGTACGTGGAGAGGCTGACAGCTGGGTCCACGGCCGCAGCAAGGAAGTGCCTCCTTATTACATGAAAAATAATTATTCCTCCACCTGACAGCGGGGACCCATCGGACGGGCCACCGTATTTCACGAAAAAAACGTTTGCCCCTGACTGCTGGGACCCACCAGCTACATCTTCGCACACAAGGAAGTGCGTCCGGGCAAAAAAAATGATTTGCCCCCCTGACTCCTGAGACCCACTAGCTACATGTTCGCAGGCAAGGAAGTGCCTGACAGTCGGGACCCACCTGGTCAAAGCGTACGTAGCATCATCATTCTGGTCGCGAACGTGTATGTGTATATATACTGGTGGATGTAGAGGCGTGCACGTGTCGTAGTAGAGGCGCGTACGTGTCGTAGTAGAGCCGCGCATGTAGCATGTACACGTACGTACAACGGCCAGGGTGCAAGAAAGAAAATACGGCCACGTATGTGTACATACGGGCGGGGTCTCGAACGCCTACTGATGTCTACTACACAACCTTCTTCTTGTAGACGTTGTTGGGCCTCCAAGTGCAGAGGTTTGTAGGACAGTAGCAAATTTCTCTCAAGTGGATGACCTAAGGTTTATCAATCCGTAGGAGGCGTAGGATGAAGATGGTCTCTCTCAAGCAACCCTGCAACCAAATAACAAAGAGTCTCTTGTGTCCCCAACACACCCAATACAATGGTAAATTGTATAGGTGCACTAGTTCAGCGAAGAGATGGTGATACAAGTGGTATATGGATAGTAGATAATAGTTTTTTGTAATCTGAAAATATAAAAACAGCAAGGTAACTAATGATAGAAGTGAGCTAAAACGGTATTGCAATGCGTTGAAACAAGGCCTAGGGTTCATACTTTCACTAGTGCAAGTCCTCTCAACAATAATAACATAATTGGATCACATAACTATCCCTCAACATGCAACAAAGAGTCACTCCAAAGTCACTAATAGCGGAGAACAAACGAAGAGATTATGGTAGGGTATGAAACCACCTCAAAGTTATTCTTTCCAATCAATCCGTTGGGCTATTCCTATAAGTGTCACAAACAGCCCTAGAGTTCGTACTAGAATAACACCTTAAGACACAAATCAACCAAAACCCTAATGTCACCTAGATACTCCAATGTCACCTCAAGTATCCGCGGGTATGATTATACGATATGCATCACACAACCTCAGATTCATCTATTCAACCAACACATAGAACTTCAAAGAGTGCCCCAAAGTTTCTACCGGAGAATCACGACGAATACGTGTGCCAACCCCTATGCATAGGTTCATGGGCGGAACCCGCAAGTTGATCACCAAAACATACATCAAGTGAATCACGTGGTATCCCATTGTCACCACAGATACGCATGGCAAGACATACATCAAGTGTTCTCAAATCTTTAAAGAGTCAATCCGATAAGATTACTTCAAAGGGAAAACTCAATTCATTACAAGAGGGTAGAGGGGGGAAGAAACATCATAGGATCCAAATATAATAGCAAAGCTTGCGATACATCAAGATCATATCATCTCAAGAACACGAGAGAGAGAGAGAGAGAGAGAGAGAGATCAAACACATAGCTACTGGTACATACCCTCAGCCCCGAGGGAGAACTACTCCCTCCTCGTCATGGAGAGCACCGGGATGATGAAGATGGCCACCGGAGAGGGATTGCCCCCTCCGGCAGGGTGTCAGAACGGGTCTAGATTGGCTTTCAGTGGCTACGGAGGCTTCTGGCGGCGGAACTTCCGATCTATTGTGCTCCCGGATGTTTTTAGGGTATATGGAGATATGTAGGTAGAAGAAGTACATCAGGGGGGCCACGAGGGGCCCACGAGGGTGGAGGGCGTGCCCCCCTACCTCGTGGCCTCCTCGAAGCTTCCCTTACATAGACTCCAAGTCTCCCGGGCTTCTTCTGATCCAAAAATAAGTTCCGTGAAGTTTCAGGTCAATTGGACTCCGTTTGATTTTCCTTTTGTGTGATACTCTAAAACAAGGAAAAAACAGAAACTGGCACTGGGCTATGGGTTAATAGGTTAGTCCCCAAAATCATATAAAATAGCATATAAATGCATATAAAACATCCAAGGTTGATAATATAATAGCATGGAACAATCAAAAATTATAGATACGTTGGAGACGTATCACCTACTCGCGCATACGTACGGCCAGGGCTCGTGTACATGGCTGGGTCGGAATGAAGAAACAGCGCCGTCGTCGTGTTCATGGGGAGGCAACGGAATGCGTCATGTTCATGGGGATGCAACGAAATGCGTCGTGTTCATCGGGAGGCAACGGAACGCGTGGGAGCCAACCGGCTGGGTCGGAACGGAATGTGTGGTCATGTTCATCGGGAGGGCTTGGACGGAACATGCGATGGAAACAAGGCCTGGCGTACCGCACAACAGAGGAAACAGACCTCCTACGTTCGGAACGGGGTCCTATTGATCGGGAGGGGTGTGGCGTACCGCAAAACGGAGGAAGCGGACCTCCTACGGTCAAAACAGGGGTCCTGTTGATCGGGAGGGGTGTGGCGTACCGCAAAACGGACGAAACGGACCTCCTACGATCGAAACGGGGGCCCTGTTCATCGGGAGGGGTGTGGCGTACCGCAAAATGGACGAAATGGACCTCCTACGGTCGAAACGGGGGTCCTGTTCATTAGGAGGGGTGTGGCGTACCGCAAAACGGGACTCCACGGGATACTATTCATCTCCACCGTCGACCTCCTCCAGCCTCTACGGGCTCCTGTTCATCCAGCCTCCACCGCGCGCTACTCCACCGGCTACTGTTCAACCACCCCTCCACGGGCACCCCTCCACCGTCTACTGTTTATCCAGCCCTCCACACCACGGGGTCCTGTTCAACCACCCCTCCACGGGCACCCCTCCACCGTCTACTGTTTATCCAGCCCTCCACACCACGGGGTCCTGTTCAACCACCCCTCCACGGGCACCCCTCCACCGTCTACTGTTTATCCAGCCCTCCACACCACGGGGTCCTGTTCAACCACCCCTCCACAGGCACCCCTCCATCGTCTACTGTTCATCCAGCCCTCCACCACACCACGGGGGCCTGTTCATCCAAAGGCAACGCCACCGCTCACTGTTCATCCCAGAGGCAGCATCGATCGGCTTCAGTTAGCAGCAGTAGCGAAGGAATCGCTCGATCGGGTTCTGTCGTGGAATTGTCACGGCAGATGTCCTAGAGCAAGGACTTAGTCGTAGGGCCATCGCACTAGGAAGCTTAAAGGGGTTAATCGGGACAAAGGACACGAGAGAGTTTTATACTAGTTCGGCCCCTTACGATGAAGGTAAAAGCCTACGTCTAGTTGGGATTGGTATTGCTGGGGTTTCGATCGCCAATAGGCTCAACTCGCAGGCTTGGTTCTCCGCTTGTTGTTTCTTTCCCTAAGCCGCCACCTGGTCATCCCCTTATATACACGGGTTGACGCCTGGTGGCCTACAGAGTCCCGGCCGGCTCATAATCGTGTCCGGCTCGGTGATTTCCTTTACATGCCTTTCTTTACAAGTCTTTCTTTACATACGGCAGTTCACAATATCGGGCCTTAAACCGCCTTCAGGCCTTTGGGCCTTCTATAAGACTTAATAAACTATAATCTTGAATGTTTGCCGGGCTTCTTGTGTAACCCGCCATTGGGGCTGACCCGGCCCCTCCTGGGCGGGTCATAACTGATAGTAATATCCCCAACATTAGGCCCCAGGTTGACTTTGAACTTCGTTCTTTGTCAATGTTCAATACTTAGACAAAAATCCATCTTCTTATCTTCGCTGAAATTTTCTTGTAACCCGCCGTGACGTCACCTCTTGAAAATGCAAAAAACTTTCATGATGTCATCTTCCAACGGATCTTTTATCTTCAATGTTTCTTGAGATCGAGGCACCTGTATAGCTGGATAACCATTTATTCGGTTCTTCCTTGATCTTTGCACCCGTCTGTTCGCATCTTTTCCTTATAAATAGGCACGCCTTGGCCTTCTCATTCTCCTCTCTCGCTCCATCTTCTTCCTCGCGCAAACCTCTGCTGCTTGAGTTCTGCCGCCGCCGCGCCTCATCTCCGTCTCCGTCGACCTTGGCCGCTGCATCAACCTGAACTGATCAGAGAAACCGCGGCGACCTCCGTAGTAGACCTGCAACCGTAAGTTTTCTTTCCTTTGTTTCTCAGATCTGCATTAGGGTTTCCAAGCTCCTACGTGTTCTTCGTAGTTCATCATAGTTCTTCATAGTTCTTCCACCGCTAGCTTTTTCTGATCCAAAAAGTCATATATATTCTCGTGTGGTAGTGTTTTTGTACCTCTTCTTGACCCATAGATCTCTTTCTCTGATTAAAAAGGCTGCTTCAGAACTTACCGACTCCTCTAGACTGGACTTTTTAGGTCTAGAATTATTTTCATTTTGAACAACCATTTTGATCTGGAATAATACCAAGCAACGTAGGAAACTTGTTTGTCTCAATACTTAGCTGAATTTTCCTTCTTCAAATATCTGTAGTCATGGCGGCTTATCATGCCGGCTTAATTTCCCTTTATATGTCATTAGCCCTCAACACAAGCCGCCATTACTTGCTTTGCATCTTCATCCCTTAACTTTTAATCTCACCATTAAACTGAACCGGCATGTTGCTTTTCTTTTCAGTTCCTTGCACATCATGCCGTCCAAAACACCAACTATCTGTAACTGGGTTCCCTCAACCATAACTGAGGAACGTTTAAAAGAGTTCTTCATCATAGGATTTCTGCCAGCAAAAACCATCATGTCTTACCGTGCCCCTGACCCGGAAGAAGAACGGCCCAATCTGAGAGAAGGTGAGGTGATCGTTTTTACTCACCACATGAACCGTGGCTTCTCACCCCCCGGCTCAAAGTTCTTCAGAGAGGTCCTCCATTTTTTTAAGCCCCATCCTCAAGATATCGGGCCTAATTCCATATCTAACATTTGTAACTTCCAAGTACTCTGTGAAGTATATCTTCAACAAGAGCCGACCGTGGAGTTATTTAGAGAATACTTTTATCTGAACCGGCAGAATGAGTGCACCAACGGCCTTAGCTTAGAGCTTGGAGGCATATCAATTCAGCGCCGGCAGGGTGTCGTCTTCCCTCTCATTGTCTTACCAAGTCACCCAAAGGACTAGAACCAAACTTGGTTCTACTGCCAGGACACTTTGCCAGCAAACGAGAAGCTCCTGCCGGGTTACCGCCCCGATCGTCTTGACTCCAAGTTCGCGCTTCCTGACAAGCTTACTGTCGTTGAACGCAAGAGGTTGATACCATCTGTCGGGTGGTAGGTGCGACATATGCCAACGGGTGGCTTATCATTGTGGGAGCCAGTAAGACATCGCCGGTGCCTGGAAACGGGATGAGGCAAAGACATGCACGCCGGTGAATCTTACCCAGCTTCAGGGCTCTCCGCGGAGATAACACCCCTGCTACTGCTCTGCGGGGTCTCCGCATGATCACTAGATGAACAAGTAGCTACACGATGCTCGTAGAGCTGTTTTGTGAGAGGAGGAAGGAGGGCACGGCTCGCTCCCTTCTTCTCCTTATGTGGTGTCTAAAACTAGCAGGGATCAACCCCTTTGCATGGGTGCCCCAGGGGGTTTATATAGGCCTACCCCCCGGGGTTACAATGGTAATCCGGCTGGGTGTAGGGCCCAGCCGTCTGTGACTACGCTCGCCGGCTTCTACGCCGGCTGCTGGGGGCCGCCGGCTGGTGGGTCCCGCCGACTGCCGGCTCCTTGGTCGACAGGCAGGCCCCACTGTCCAGGGCCTTGTCGGTGGCTGGTTACTGTTGCTCAATCCTGGTGACGAGGGCTTCGTCGAGGTAGGCGTGGCTACAGTGCCGCCGTCCGGCGGGTGATCGCTGTAGCCTCACCACGTCTTGTCTCCTTAATGGGGCGTCTCCTTCGAGGGAGGTGGCAAGCCGGCTGTGGGGAGCCGGCTCTGTCTTGGGTCGACTGCGGGAGGCCTGGCCGCCTTCGGGTGTCTCTCTGCCCGAAGGGGCCCACCGCCCGTGGGCCGCGCTGGCGGCCCGTCGTGGATGACATCAGGGTCAACATGGCAACAGTGGCGCACCGGACGGGTCATGGCCACCCGTACGGCGCACTGTGCCAGGCGTGCACCGGGATTCGGGGGTGGCAGGCTTTACTGTAGCCACACCCCGTCACATCGCCATTAGGTGGATGCAGACTCCGAGGGTACAATCTTGACTGCTTTGTGGGAGCCGGCTTCTTGGAGTCGGCCTTCTCGTGGCCGGCTTCTCGAAGCCGGCCCTCCCGTGGCTTTCTTTGTGAGGGCTGGAGTCGGATCGCCTTCCGATAGCCGGCCTGGGAGACAGCCGGCAAGAGGAAGGCGGCCCCAGGTCTTGAATCCTTGAGGGCCGGATCGGCTCGTAATTTTTCTTGAAAGGCCAGGGGGAGCCGACTTGGCTACCCGTGGTCATATACTCCGACAGTAGTCCCCGAAGCTGATCGAGCTCCGAGGCTGACAAAGGGATGAGAAGCTGGGTCAGCTTCCTTCCCTGAGGGGTCGGCTTCGCTTGCGCGCGCCGTCTTTGGAATAGCCCTGTTTTTCGTAGGCGGGAACGCGGGTCGGCCCGCGAGCTGACTGCGCGCCATCCCGCGGGCCATGTGGCAAGGAGATCCTGCCAACGCACGCGCGCGACGGGATGCCGCCGCAGGCCCGGGCCCACCACTCCCACGCCTCGGCCCGAGCGCGGATCTTCTACGGCCCATATGGACCGCTCGCCTCCCGCGGCAGTTTTATCATGCCATTAGGGCGCAATAATCGCGGTACGTGGGGGAGTGGGCGCAGTTGATCCCCACGTTCCCCCACGCCGCGCCTCCTCGGCTCCGCCATGCGAGTCTATAAGTAGGGGGAGGAGTGGGAGCGGCAGACGCTCTCGCGCTCTCCCTCGCTCCACCCCCTCTTTCTCCTTCCTTCCGCTGCTGCAGCACCCACCGCCGCGCCATTTCTCCGTCGCTTCGTCTTGCTCCCCGTCGCATTGCCCCCATGGCGCTGTCGAGCTCGTGGGACGGCTCCAATGTCCATGAGGATCACGTCGAGTTCCTCCACCGGACGCGGCGCCTGCTGGGCGAGAACTTTGTGCGGGTTCGTCGGGCGCCGGAGAAGGAGATCTCGCCGGCGCCGGAGGAAGGAGAGCAGGTGATCTTCCACTCGCACTGCCTGCGCGGCTTCGGCCTCCCGGCGAGCGGATTTCTTCGAGCCTTCCTCGAGTTCTACCACCTCCAGCCGCATCACCTAACACCCAATGCGGTGATGCTGCTGTCGGCCTTCGTCACCCTCTGCGAGGGCTTCCTTGGGGTTCTCCCCACTCTCGAGCTCTGGGGGGAATTCTTCCAGAGCAAGCTCGGCACCGTCGTTGCGGGCGTGCCCGCCCCCTGCGGAGCCTTCATTGCCATGAGGTGGACGGGGGAGAACAATCCGTTCCCGCCCATCCCGCTGATCCAGTCGGTGAAGATTTGGCAGAAGTCTTACTTCTACGTGAAGAATGTCACCCAGCAAGGCGACTACGTCAACCTGCCGGCTTACGTAGCCGGCCCACCGGCTGGGAGGCAACCCTCGTGGAGCTACCGGGCCAAGTCATTGTCTCAGGCCGGGAACGCAGCCGTCGCCGGCTCCGGGTGATGATCCAGGCGGAAGGCCTGACCGGAGTCGACTTGGTGGCCGCCTTCGTGGAGCACCGGATTCTTCCGCTCCAAGGCCGGCCACACATGATCTGCCGAATGAGCGGCCGCTTTGACCCGTGCCGGCTGAGCACCAGGGAGATGCCTCATGCGGAGGTATCCTACATGGTGAACTACATCTCCAACTGCAAGCTCACCGAAGATTGGCGATACGGCAAGAGTCCGTATTCCCGCGCCAACCCTCCGCCGACAGTAAGTTTTTCCTCTTTTCTTCTTTTCGTAGCCGGCCTTATGATAGCCGACTTCTGATTAGTTGGTTCTCCTCTGGCAGAACCCTCTTCTTCCGCCGACAACCGGGGCCACAGGGGTAGAGCACCAGCTCCTTCCCGACCGCACGGTGGACGACGCCGACGATCCGGATCTGGGAGCGGCCGCCATGGAAGACGTCGTCGTAGGAGAAGGCGACGAGGCAGGAAGCGCGAGGCCCGAAGACGGCTTCGAGGACTGGCCGGATGATGATGAGGTCGAAGCCGTCCAGCACCGCCAGTCGGCGCCTGACCTTCAAGGCGCGGGCTCGTCCGCCGCGCCGGCTGCCCGAGGCGGCGCGCAGAAGCGCCGGGCCGCGTTGACCTTCTTCGGCAGCCGGCCGAAGAAGCCCAAGGCTTCCACGGCGGCGACCAGGCGGGACGAGGCGGTCGCGAAGGCGGCCCGCTTCTGCAAGGCGGTGAAGCAGCCGTAGGCGATTTCGGCGTAAGTCGTCGAATGTCTTGTATACTTCATATATGTTTTTGTTGTTCTTTTCGATTGTCAACCCTTCTAACCCTTTCTTCGCCGGCCAGGCAGGGCACCGCTTTCCCTTGAGCGCGGCCCTAGCGGCTCCATAGTCGGGCCGACTGGAGGGTCCTCCAGCTCCCGTCGTGTGGACCCCTGCGCCGACCTTAGAGAGGCCACGGAGCGAAACGCGCGTGAGGCGCGGGAGGAGCGGGAGGCGGCGGAGCGAAGAGTCGCCCAGGCGGCGAAGGAGCAGGCCGATGCGGCAGCCAAGGCCCGGGCGGAGGCGGCAACCGCGGAGACGGAGGCGGAGGCTTCGCACAACAAGCCTCCGCTGCTCGCCATTCCCCTCCACGCCGTGGCCCCCGACATCCTTGTGCCTTCGTTGGAGGAGGTCGACCAAGCGCTGCCAATGATGGAGAGGAGGGAGGTCCATGTGGCCTCCGTGGAAAGGACGCCGCAGTCGGCGCCGATCGGAGCGGGCCAAAGCGGCCAATCCGCTGCGGCGCCAGAGCAGCCGACTGGGGGTGAGCCAGAAGCAGGAGCTGGCCTTGAGATGCAGCCGGCAATGCGCCGACGCCCAGGGGGAGGCACCGCCGCGCCGGAGCCGCGCCGAGTTTCGGGTGCCAGCCAGACGGCGGAGGCCCTGGAGGCGGCCAGCACCGGCACGTCCGAGTAGACTCCCAGCGGGGGGACGGGCGAGCTGAACATGGCGGCTCAAGAGGTTCGGAACCGGCTTCAGGCCCAAGCCGCCTCGCTGCAGCACTACACCCAAGAGTTCCTTGCGACGCGGGCTGTCACCCGGGTGAGTCTTCTAGCCTTGGTTGTTTTGTTCTCTTGATTTCTTCCATGGGGGCGCGTCAGCGCACCCACTGGGTGTAGTCCCCGAGTTCCGAGTCGGCTGCTGCGCAGGCGGCTCGGAACTTACTAGGTCCTGACACACATCTTATACCCACCTGTTGTCTGTTCTTTCAGGAGTATCATAACCTCCGCGCTGCTGCCTTCAACTCCCAGGCTCAGGAGCTAGGCCGGAGAACCGAAGACCTGATCAGCAGCCGGAGTACGTACTTGGTTTTGTTCATCTCCTGTGGGGGCACGTCAGCGCACCCACTGGGTGTAGTCCCCGAGATTCGAGCCGACTGCTGAGCAGTCAGGTCGGATCTTCCCTGGCGACTTCTTCCTTATTGGTTTTTATTTTGTCTTTCGTGCTCGCAGAAGCCAATGCCGACTTGAGGGGGCAGCTCAGCGAGGCGCAGGCCGCCCTTCGTGCCAAGGAAACCGAGTACGGCGCCTTGGTCCTAGAGCGTGACCGCCTGGCCAAGAAGCTGGCTGACCAGGAGGAGAGCCACAAGGCGGCCCTGAAGAAGGCGCAGGATAACGAGGACGCCCTGAAGGCCGAGTTCGAGACTGAAGCGGCGGGCTGGGCTGAGACCCGGCAAGCGCTGAATGAAGGCATCGGCCGTATTGAGGATTTGATCTACGGTAAGCCACCTTCCTCGCTCCTTGCCTACCCCTTGCCGCCTGATTTGTGTTCTGACTTGTGCTGCTTTTTATTCTCTGTGCAGACTACTTTCCCGGCTACTCCACCTTTGCTACCCAAACCATCAAGGCCCATCGCGAAGCGCGCCGTCAGGCGGGGGCCGACATCGCGCCGGACGCGAGCCGGACGCTTGAGGAGCAGATCTTGGCGGTCCAAGCGTGGCTGCAGCCGGCTCATCGTATGCTCCGCCGCCTCCAGCGCGGCGGAGCGCAGGTGTTGGCCGCCCTCCAGCCAGGCGAGACGATTCCCCGCACCCCGAGCTGGACTGCCGACTGGCTGGAGGTTGCGGTTGGCCGCTTCGAAGCTTGGAAAGCGTTAGTGGCCCGGCTTGGAGCTGGGCGGGCGCTGGAGTTCTTCTGAGCTTGGTATCCGGGGCTGAACCTGGACCAGCTGCGCACTTGGCGGATGGAGGCCAACGAGGAGATAGAAGAGGTGCGGCCGGCTATTGCTCAGCGTGCGTCAACGATCGCCGAGTGCATTGATATTAGTGTCTTTGCACCTGAAATAAATGACGACAGCGTTGCCCAGCCGGAGGAGTGGTTCGGGCTGGACCCGGCAGTGGGTGAAGACTCGGCAGAGGAGATCGCCTCCAGCGACGAAGGCGAAGACGACGAAGGAGAGGAAGACGAAGACGTCGAGCCGGCTGGTGCAACAGCCGGCCAGCCTCAGCCTGATTGTGCCTCCAGCAACGAGGCGCGCAAGCGCGCCTTCAGCGGGGGGCGGTGATCACGCCGAGGTTCACCAGTCGGCCACTCATCCAGCCGGCACTGCCGTCTCCACCGACCTGCCCGACTCGCCAGTCGCTCCCCTGGCTTAGTCTGCCGTTGCTTTCCTTGCTTGTTGTCCTTTGAACAATTTTTATTAAACTTGCGCAGTTCCACCCACTTGGGGTGTATTCGAACTATGCTGAATGCTGGCCTTGCGAAGGTCTTTTGTGTAAATATGATTGTGTGCATGTTTGGTTTCCATTCACGTATGTTTTTTATCCTTAGACTGTTTCCTTTGCTGCCTTCCCCTTTTGGGGAGGCAAGTACTCGAGCTTTCTTGCATTGAAGTGAAGTGAATGGAAGCCGGCCGGCCGGCTACTCTGATAGTCGGTCGGTAGTAGGAGACAAACCGGCTTTCGTTATATTAGTCCGTTAGTCCCTAGCCATTTTTCGTGTGGGCATCCTTTCCTGCCTTTAACTCTTGCCAGCTGGACAACCGGTTCTTTGAACTGCGACTTTTGGCGAGAGAAGGCTTGGGTGTCGGCACACTACTTGTCTGACCGCGGGTAGGACTTCTAATATAACTCTAGGCGGCCAGTCCCCGGGCCGACTAGTCGAACCCGGTGCCGGACGAAGAAAAAGTGAATGTAAATGACAAGGTCATAAACATAATGTTCTTCATTTATAGATAGAAGGTGGCAGTCCCCGAGCTCTCCTCGGGGGGCCTATTGTCTCGTACTTAGTACAAAAGTTAGCGTGATACATACTGCAATTCAACTGTAAAATCTTCAGAGGAGGTTGGTGTTCCATGGTCATTCCGACTCCTTGCCGGAGTCGTCTCTCTTGCGTGCCTTGGGCTTCTGTGCGTCGATTAGATAGTAGGAGTCGTTGCCCAAAGCTCTGCTGATGACAAAGGGGCCTTCCCAAGGGGCCGAGAGCTTGTGCTGGCCGGCTGTTCGCTGGATCAGCCGGAGCACAAGATCGCCCTCTTGGAAGGATCTTGGCCTGACCTTCCGACTGTGGTAGTGCCACAAACCCTGCCGGTAGATGGTAGATCGGCTGAGGGCTAACAGCCGGCCTTCTTCCAGCAGGTCGACGCCGTCTTCTCGTGCTTCCTTGGCCTCCGCCTCCGTGTACATGGTTACCCGAGGTGAGTCGAACTCGATGTCAGTTGGGATGACCGCCTCGGCACCATACACGAGGAAAAAAGGAGTGAAGCCGGTTGACTTGTTTGGGGTTGTGCGCAGACTCCAGAGGACGGCCGGCAGCTCATCGAGCCAACAGCCGGCCGAACGCTCCAGTGGTACGACCAACCTGGGCTTGATGCCGGAAAGGATGAGGCCGTTGGCTCGTTCGACCTGGCCGTTTGACTGTGGGTGGGCAACGGACGCCAGGTCCAGCCGGATGCCCTGCGTCGCACAGAAACGTGCCAAGGCTCCCTTGGCGAAATTTGTGCCATTATCGGTGATGATGCTGTGTGGCACACCATACCGGGTTGTTATATCTGCGATGAATGTGACGGCAGTCGGCCCATTCAGCTTCTTGATCGGTTTTGCCTCGATCCACTTGGTGAATTTGTCCACAGCGACTAGAAGATGAGTCATGCCGCCGCGCACCGTCTTGAACGGGCCTACCATGTCCAGTCCCCAAACGGCGAAGGGCCAAGTGAGGGGAATGGTCTTGAGTGCCGAAGCCGGCATGTGCTGCTTGGAGCTGAAGAATTGGCACCCCTTGCAATGTTTAACTAACTCCTTGGCGTCATCCAAAGTAGTCGGCCAAAAGAAACCATGGCGGAAAGCTTTGGCAACGAGTGATCTTGAGGCCGCATGGTGGCCACATTCTCCTTGGTGGATGTCTCTGAGGATTGCAATGCCCTTCTCTTGCTCGACACATCGCTGGAGGACTCCAGTGACACTGCGCTTGACGAGTTCTCTGTTGATGATTGTGTATGCCCCTGCTCGACGTTGGACTTGTCTTGCCTCTGTCTCATCAGCCGGCAGATCTTGGTTCAATAGGAAGTTGAGGATGGGCTGTGCCCATGATGGGGCTGTGACTTCTTCTATTGCCAACACTGCTACTGCGACCAGGGCGGGCGGGCTGGGCGGTGGAATGCTGGAGTCGGCCGCCGCCTGTTGTGTTGGCGTGGTTCCCAGGCCGACTACCGCAGTCTACGAGCTGGGTGTAGCAGTCCCCGAGTCGGGCGTAACTACGGAAGTCCCTGAGCCGCTTGCTGACGTCCTTGGGCCAACTGTCGGAGTTCCTAGGGCACCCGCTTGGTTCTTCGAGCCGGACCCGGTTGCGTCGGGGTCAGGCGGCACAAAGATGGAGTCGGATTCTGGAGACGTCTTGATAGACGGTTTGAGGAGGCGTTGTAGAGAGACGCTGGTTGGTATTGCTTGCCGAGTGGAGCCTATTCGAGCCAGGGCATCGGCCGGCTCGTTGTCGGCTCGTGGTACGTGGAGGAACTCGCATCCTTCAAAATACCCACTGATTTGCTGAACAAGGAAGCGGTAGCTTGCCATATTTTCGTCCTTGGCATCCCAGTCGCCGGATGATTGCTGGACCACCAAGTCCGAGTCGCCATAACATAGGATCCGGCGAATGCCGAGTTCTTTGGCAAGCCGGAGCCCGCGTATGAGCGCCTCATACTTGGCCATGTTGTTGGAGGCGGCAAAGTGAATTTGCAGCGTGTATCTGAGCTTGTCGCCTTTGGGAGAGGTAAGGACGACGCCGGCTCCCAAGCCGGTGCGCATCTTGGACCCATCGAAGTGCATGCGCCAATGAGTGGAGTCGGGAGCCGGCGGCAGGTACTGGGTCTCGGCCCAGTCGACGAGGAAGTCGGCCAATGCTTGGGACTTGATGGCGGTGCGAGGTTGGTAGAAGATCGTGTAGGGGGCCAGCTCGATGGCCCATTTCGCCACCTGGCCTGATGCATCCCGGCTGCCTATGATCTCGGCCAGCAGGGCAGTGCATACGACCGTGATGCGATGCTCTTGGAAATAGGGTTCATCTTCTTGGTGGCGAAGTACACGCCATAGCGCATCTTCTGGTAGTGCGGGTAGTTCTGCTTCGAGGCTGACAGCACCTCGCTCAAGTAGTACACTGGCCTCTGGACCGGCTGGGCTCGACCCTCTTCTGTGCGTTGGACTACGACGACGGTGCTGACCACCCGGCTGGTTGCAGCAATGTAGAGGAGCATGGGCTCTTTCTCAGTCGGCGCCGCCAGGACAGGCGGCGTGGCCAGGATCTTCTTCAGCTCGTGAAAAGCTTGGTCGGCCTGGTCATTCCACTCGAAGTGAGTGGTCTTCTTCATGAGGCGGTAGAGGGGGAGGGCTTTCTCTTCGAGCCGGCTGATGAAGCGGTTCAGGGAGACCAAGCATCCGGTGAACTTCTGGACATCCCGCAGCTTGGTGGGAATCGCCATTCTCTTAATGGCCTTGATCTTTACCGGGTTGCATTCGATGCCGCGTTCGGAGACCAGGAAGCCTAGGAGTTGGCCGGCTGGCACTCCGAACACGCATTTCTCAGGGTTGAGCTTGATTTGGAATCGGTGCAGGTTCTCAAATGTTTCCTTGAGGTCTTCCAGCAGAGTGCCGTGCTTCTCCGTCTTCACCACAATGTCATCTACGCAGACGTGGGCATTTTTGCCGAGCTGCTTGAGGAGGCACTTCTGCATGCAACGCTGAAAAGTGGCACCGGCATTTCTCAAGCCGAATGTCATAGTCAGGTAGCAGAAGGCTCCGAATGGTGTGATGAAGGCGGTCTTCAGGCGGTCGGCCGGGTCTAACTTTATTTGGTGGTATCCTGAGTAAGCATCCAATAAACTCAACAGCTCGCATCCGGCCGTGGAGTCTATCACTTGGTCAATCCTTGGTAGGGCGAAAGGATCTTTGGGGCAGGCCTTGTTGAGGCTTGTGTAGTCTATGCACATGCGCCACTTGTTGTTCTTCTTTAGCACGAGGACCGGGTTGGCGAGCCACTCTGGAAAGAAAACTTCCATAATGAAGCCGGCTGCCAGAAGCCGGGCTATCTCTTATCCTACAATCCTTCTTTTCTCCTTCGACAGTCGGCGGAGGGGTTGTTTGACTGGTTTTGCGTCTTCTCGGGCGTGTAGCTTGTGCTCGGTGAATTCCTTCGGAACACCCGGCATGTCCTTGGGAGACCATGCGAAGATGTGCCGATTCTCATGGAGGAAATCGGCAAGCTCGCCTTCCTATTTGCTGTTTAGGTTTGCCCCGATGACGGCAAACCTCTCTGGGTGCTCGGGTCGAGAGGTATCTTCTTCGTCTCCTTGGCCGGCTGGAAAGATCCTTGGGCATCATACTCCTTGGGGTCGGGGGACAAGGCCAACTGCTTGTCGGCCATGGCCACAACTCGATCCAATATCTTCTTTTCTTCGGCAATCACAAGGGACTTGGCCAGCCGGCTGCTGGCTGCTGCGCACTCGGAGGACTTCTTGTAATCGCCGACTATGGTGATGACGCCCTTGGTGCTTGGCATCTTCATCTTGAGGTAAGCATAGTGGGGAACTGCCATGAACCTGGCCAAGGCAGGTCGGCCTAGCAACGCATGGTAGGGGCTCTCCAGGTCCACCACTTCAAACCAGATCGCTTCCCGGCGGAAATGATCCTTGTCCCCAAAGAGCACATCAATCTTGGTCTTGCCAATGGGAGCGCAGGACAGGCCGGGTACAATGCCATGGAACATAGTCCGAGTTGGCATGAGTTGCTTTGTCTTGACGTTCAGCTTCTCCAGGGTGTCACGGTACAGGATATTGATGCTGCTCCCGCCGTCTATCAGCACGCAGGAGAAGCGGGCGGCGCGCCTATCCGTTGCAAAGGTGGCATCCAAGACCAATGCATAAGAGCCGGGAGACGGCATCACTTCCGGGTGGTCGGCCCGACTCCAGCCGATAGGTTTTTCTGACCAGTGCATGTGCTCGGCGGGGGTGGCAGCGACCATGCTGACTTCCTAGTGCTCTTGGCGTTTGCCGCGCTGGTCTTCGAGCTGGCTCGTAAAGATGACGTAGGTGGCCTGCTCGTCGGGGAACTCGTCGTGCACAGCTCCGACCGCAGGCCGAGCTGTCGGCGGCTGCGGTGCCGGAGGTGGCGGACCAGCAGGCGGAGGTGGCACGAGCCCTTCGCCCTTGGAGATTCGGGTGAGCCAATGACACTTCCGGGTTGTGTGGTTGGATGGCTTCGCGCCGCTGTGGAACTTGCAGGGGGCGTCGAGAGTTTGCTCGTAGGAGAAGGCCGGCTGCCAAGCCGGCTTGCCGCCCCTCTGCTTCTTGGGTGCGGGCCGCCCTTCGGGCGGCTCGTCTTCGACGGTGGCCACCTGCCGACTGGTGGAAGGCGGCACGGGGCCCTTGCACTTGTGGTCGTTCGGGTGTGGGCGTCGGCCGGAGTCCCCAGCCGGCGTCTTGGGCGCCGGGTTGAGTACTTTTCCGGACGCATCTACCCGGAGTTCGGTCTTCATTGAGGAGTCGGCGGTGGCGTACTTGTCCGCTATGATCAGAAGCTCGTCGAGGGTAGCCGGCTCGTCGCAGAGGAGCTTGTGCTTGAGGAGGGTGCCTTCTCGGCATCCGGCAGTGAAGTATTCTATGGCTTGCACCTCGTGCACCCCTTCACAAGAGTTGCGGAGCTCGACCCAGCGCGTGAGGTAGTCACGGGTGGACTCGGCGGGGCCTTGCACACACAGGGAGAGTTGTCTGGGCTTGGGAGCCCGCTTGTAGGTGCTGGTGAAGTTGCGGACGAAGGCTTCTGTGAAGTCTAGCCAGCTGTTGATGTTGTATGGCTTGAGGCTGTTGAGCCAAGTCCGCGCCATGCCTTGCAGCATGAGGGGCACGTACTTTACGGCAACGCGCCTATTGCCATTTGCTATGCTAACCGTCATGGAGTAGTCGATCAGCCAATCTTCCGGCTTCACGGAGCCATTGTACTTGGGCGTGTCTCTTGGGAGCGAGAACCCTTTGGGGAAAGGCTTGTCGCGGATGCGGGGGCCGAAACAAGGCGGGCCGACATCGTCTTCTTCTTCCAACACCAGGGATCGCGCCAGGCGGTTGATCCGATGGCGGGCGTCGTTCTCGCCGACTCCCTCGCGGCAACCTAGCCGGCCGCTGAGAGTCGGATGCGCAACAGGCGGAGGGGTGGGGTATCTCTTCCCACGGGACCGAGGCGGGGGCGGGCTGCCTCGCCACTCCATGGCCCGGGGATGGCCTTCTATGTCTCGTTCGATGGAAATCCGGGTTCGGCTTCGGCTGACGGCCGGTTCTTTTTCGCGCCGCGCGCGGGCTTTGCCCGTGGTCGGTGTCCGGGACGTCGCGCCGTGATCTCGGTGCGGGGGGAGGTTCTCCGCGCGAGTGTCGGCTTCGTGCCGCCGCGCAGCCGCATCAATTAGCTGCTGGATGCGTCTGGTCATGTGGGGGAGTTCTTCGGCCCCCAATCCGTCCAGCTCGTCTACGGCTACCTGGGCGGCACGCAGGTTCTCGAGTGGAGTGGCATAGACTGGGCAGTCGACTCCCAGCGTGTCGGCGATGACAGCGCCGCGTTGCTTGACAACGCCGGCCCGGCTTGGCCCGCCCGGGGCCGACGTGCCGAAGGCGGCGCGGTCGGCTTCGCGCTGGTGGGCCTTAGTGAGGCGTCTCATGGAGGCCAGCCTCCGGCCCTCTGTGAGGAGGGCGAGGCGGCGAGCCTCCAGTGCTTCGTCGTCGGCATCGGCCGGGAGGGGGATGGACAAATCATGGGCCGCCGCATGCGGGGCGTCGTGGGCGCTTTCGTCGGGAGCGTCGCCGTGGCCGATGACCATCACCTCGGTGGTGACAGCGTCGCAGCCATCGGCCTCGGGAAGCGGGTCGTTGTAGATCGTGACGTCGGTGGGAAAAGTGTCGACTGAAACCGTGTCGGAGTCGACAGGCATCGGATCGGTGGAACCAACCGACTCCAAGTCCACGGCAGGCTCGCCGGAGACGTGAAGCTGGTTGAAGAGGTTGACGAGGCGGTTGGTGCCCGCGTCGGAGGCGAGCCCGTCGGAGATGAAGGTCTTGTCGAGGAGATCGGCGCGGCTGCTCGCCGCGCAGATGTTGGTGACGCCTTGCAGCGCGTCGTGGCAAGCGCCATCGGGCGTGCCGGGCTGGCTACGCTCGCTGGGGAGGAAGAGGGTTCCCGTCCAGAACAGGTCTCCGGACGATGGTGCACCTGGCCCCAAGGTGGGCGCCAAATGTTGGGTGGTAGGTGCGACATATGCCAACGGGTGGCTTATCATTGTGGGAGCCAGTAAGACGTCGCCGGTGCCTGGAAACGGGATGAGGCGAAGACATGCACGCCGGCGAATCTTACCCAGCTTCGGGGCTCTCCGCGGAGATAACACCCCTACTGCTGCTCTGCGGGGTCTCCGCATGATCACTAGATGAACAAGTAGCTACACGATGCTCCTAGAGCTGTTTTGTGAGAGGAGGAAGAAGGGCACAGCTCGCTCCCTTCTTCTCCTTATGTGGTGTCTAAAACTAGCAGGGATCAACCCCTTTGCATGGGTGCCCCAGGGGGTTTATATAGGCCTACCCCCCGGGGTTACAATGGTAATCCGGCTGGGCGTGGGGCCCAGCCGTCTGTGACTACGCTCGCCGGCTTCTACGCCGGCTGCTGGGGCCCGCCAGCTGGTGGGTTCCGCCGGCTGCCGGCTCCTTGGTCGACAGGCAGGCCCCACTGTCCAGGGCCTTGTGGGCGGCTGGTTACTGTTGCTCAATCCTGGTGACGAGGGCTTCGTCGAGGTAGGCGTGGCTACAGTGCCGCCGTCCGGCGGGTGATCGCTGTAGCCTCACCGCGTCTTATCTCCTTAATGGGGCGTCTTCTTCGAGGGAGGTGGCATGCCGGCTGTGGGGAGCTGGCTCTGTCTTGGGTCGACTGGGGGAGGCCTGGCCGCCTTCAGGTGTCTCTCTGCCCGAAGGGGCCCACCGCCCGTGGGCCGCGCTGGCGGCCCGTCGTGGATGACATCAGGGTCAACATGGCAACAGTGGCGCACCGGACGGGTCATGGCCACCCGTACGGCGCACTGTGCCAGGCGTGCACCGGGATTCGGGGGTGGCAGGCTTTACTGTAGCCACACCCCGTCACATCGCCATTAGGTGGATGCAGACTCCGAGGGTACAATCTTGACTGCTTTGTGGGAGCCGGCTTCTTGGAGTCGGCCTTCTCGTGGCCGGCTTCTCGAAGCCGGCCCTCCCGCGGCTTTCTTTGTGAGGGCTGGAGTCGGATCGCCTTCCGATAGCCGGCCTGGGAGACAGCCGGCAAGAGGAAGGCGGCCCCAAGTCTTGAATCCTTGAGGGCCGGATCGGCTCGTAATTTTTCCTGAAAGGCCAGGGGGAGCCGGCTTGGCTACCCGTGGTCATATACTCCGACACCATCCATTAAAAGGATCAACGCTCTGTTGGGGAACTGTTTAACTGGAGTTGATCTGACCGGCTGCTGGATCTCATGGCGGGTCATCCCTTTGAGTCGCCGGTCAAAGCTAATGTATGAGTGTGGTGGAGGCCCGGATGATTCTCTTCGTCACAGCTCCGTTCAATTTATAGAAGAAGATATTGTCTCAATGTCAACTCTTCTGGTGAACGGGAAATACGAAGATTGCAGTGTTGTCGGGTTAAACCCGTTCTGCCAGCTTAACCCGGTGCCAGAAGTAAGGATGTCGTTATTTCTCTCCTTTGTATTTTCCTAGCCGTATTGTTTTAATACTTGCCTGACTCTTTATCTTGTTTTTATCTGTCCACAGGCCAACTCTGACTTCTGGAAAGTTAAGTATGACCATGAGGCTTCCAAGAAAGCGAAAGCCGCCGCCATAAACGCCAATCAAATGACCCAGAGGTCGAAAAAGAAGAAAAAGAGCACTTCTGAAGATTTGATGAAGCTTGATGATACATCTGACTCGGAGGTAGCCCTTGATTCCCTTGGCCAATTTTTTAACAATCTTATTGACACTGATCATTACCAGGATGACACTGGGGCCAGTCAGGCTGTGGAAGCAGAGGTAACTATCATTTCCTCCGACTCAGAGCCCTTGCCAAGACAAAAAGTTCGACGAGTGATCCGTAAAGTAAGGTTTTCTAATCCTTTAGCTCACTTGGATCCCAACTTTCGTGTGAAAAAGCAGCAACATGAAAGCCGCCGTCAAGGTTGGACTGAAGATGAGCCGGCCGTCGTTCTTCAACAAACTCCTCAGAAACGTCCGAATGAGGTTTACTTCTTTCTGTCTTTAACTCTGTTTAATGGATCCTTCCCTTTGTATTTCTTTTAACTCTGTTTTATCCTTTCAGGAGGTGTCTCGCTCTTCTGGCGATTCATCGCACACGCAATTTCCGGCTTTCAAGACTGCCCCTTGGTAATGAAAAATCCTCATATTTCCTGGTTTGTTCAAATTGTATCTTTATACTGACAATCCCGCAACATTTTTCTTAGTGGCCAAGCTAAATCCAAGAAAGCGAAGGCAACTAAGCCGGCAGAAGACCCGCCAGTGCGTGCATCTGACCCGGTCAGGCCCTCTTCTCCATTAAACGATGCTCCAGCAGACCTGCCTGTTGATATAGAAGCAAATCCTCCTGAGCCATTGTTTGATGAGACCACTGTGAACCCTTCTGCTACAGGACCATCAAGCTCAGCCAACCCGCCATCACCGTATGCGCAAGATGTTCAGATCACCGGGAGCCGCTTTATTGAACCGGGGAACCCAACCGTGCTGGCTTGGTGTACAGCAAAACAAGAGGCATTGGAGAGGCAGAAAGTTCGCTTTGACATTGCCAACTATGACCATCTAAATGCCAATGATATTTTATCCGGCTATCTTAGCCATGTACACTCTAGTCGCGATTCTGAGATTGAAATGGTCAAGCAGCTGCAGTTAAAATATGAGGTACGTTCTTCCGGCTTATCTATATTCCTTCAGCCCCCAAGTCTTCGGATTATGAGAGAACTGGAATGATCTGTAGACTAATAAAATATAGGCTGAAACCTTTACCTTTGAAACTTGTCTTGAATTCAATAGAACAAAGCTTCACCTGTAGTCCCCAAGGGCCGATTCATTTTGATCATAAATGAACCGGTACTTTAAATTGTTTGGTACCGTATTCAAAGGACTTAATACTCCGGCTTAACCTTGAGAAACTTGCTGAACTGCATACATTAGCCCCCAAGTGCCAAGTGTTGTTACTTTGTAAGGAACTTGGGACTTAAAGTATGTCTTTAGAGTCATAAAAATTTGATTTGGCATACATTAGCCCCCAAGTGTCAAGTGGTTTTTTGTAAAGTACTTGAGACTTGAATCTTGCTCTTTGAACTTGAAACAAAATGTTGACTCACCTGAATGTTTTTTGCAGAATGCCTTATCTCAATTAAACTCGCAATTGACTGATGCGAAGACCCGGCTAGCGAGTCAGGAAACAGAAATCAAATCTTCTAACTCCAAACTGCAAATAAGTCTCTCTGAGACGGAAAATTTAAAGACCAGCTTCGCTGCCAGGAAGAAAAGTTGGGAAGAGGAAAAAACGCTTCTGACCCAACGTGCTGAGAAGGCCGAAGCAGCCCTTGAAGAGATTTCAACAGAGCTGAATGGGTTAAAGGGACGGGTGTCTCAAATGGTGGCTGCCATCTTTGGTAAGCCGTCCAACTTTAATTTTGTGTGCTTTCTGCTGATCCAGAGTATAAACCGCCAGCTGACTTTGTGTATAAAATATGTGCAGGCCCTCGAAGCAAAAATCTGAGCCAAGACCCTTTGATTAAATTGAAGGCAGTGTATACTTTGGTAGAATAACTGTATATTGGCGCACAGCGGGCTCTTGCCGCCATCTCTCCTGTCAATCAAGGACCCAACCGGCTCAGCGACATCCTGAAGAAACTGTCAATTCTTCCTGCCAGGTTTCAAGAAGTGAAACGCTCCTACATGCCAGCCAGAGCTTTGACTGCCCTGAGCCGCTCCAAGGCTCGGTGCCAGACCTAGACCCGGCGGACGTGGCCAGAGGCTATCCCACCATGAAGGAAGATGGTTCTCCTTTTGGGCAGGATGACTTTATGGCCTGCGTGCACGGAGTCCGAACTCGGGCAACTACCCTGGGAGATGACACCAATATTGACAAATACCAACCGGGTTTTGATGCTGAAAATAAGAAGATGGCTACTCCCTCGTACAAGGTAACAGATTTCATTCCACCGGTAAGAGAAGACACATTTGCCCCGGAAGTTGACCCGGTCGGCCTGATCGACGACGAAGCCGAATGTGTCGACGTGAATGGTTTTGATTGGTCAAAACCCAACTTCCATCCAACAGAAGGTGGTGAACCAGCGAGGGAGGAACAATGATCATCTTCATGGGCTTATAAAGCATTGTAATAGCTTAGTTGTGAAAACACTGTATGCCTTGCTTATGCCATCGCACATAAAACACTTCTATGTGATTCTGTGTTTCCTGATGCCACTATATGCATCATATTTAATGTTTGTTTCTGCAATATTTGAACTCTGTTCATGTAGATACAAAGAAAAGACTGGCTTGGCAGCTTAGAACCAAACGGGTTAAAACACCCAGTTTATAGCTAATATGTTTACCATAATAGGAACCAGAAACAGATATAAATAAAGGACAAGGGCTGAGACTAACTCTTTTAGTTAATATAGCAGGCAATTGTGTATAAGTAATAACCATACCTTGTACCTTTTGATCCTTAGACCACCGGCTTGAATAACCCGGGTGATGAAATTGATAATTCAAACTTTATGAGAAGTCAATGCTTTTGAATACTCAATGATCATTATACTGAAGGAAATATGCCCTAGAGGCAATAATAAAGTTATTATTTATTTCCTTATATCATGATAAATGTTTATTATTCATGCTAGAATTGTATTAACCGGAAACATAATACATGTGTGAATACATAGACAAAAAGTATGTCACTAGTATGCCTCTAATTGACTAGCTCGTTAATCAAAGATGGTTATGTTTCCTAACCATAGACATGAGTTGTCATTTGATTAACGGGATCACATCATTAGGAGAATGATGTGATTGACTTGACCCATTCCGTTAGCTTAGCACTTGATCGTTTAGTTTGTTGCTATTGGTTTCTTCATGACTTATACATGTTCCTATGACTATGAGATTATGCAACTCCCGTTTACCGGAGGAACACTTTGTGTGCTACCAAACGTCACAACGTAACTGGGTGATTATAAAGGTGCTCTACAGGTGTCTCCAAAGGTACTTGTTGGGTTCACGTATTTCAAGATTAGGATTTGTCACTCCGATTGTCGGAGAGGTATCTCTGGGCCCTCTCGGTAATGCACATCACTCAAGCCTTGCAAGCATTGCAACTAATAAGTTAGTTGCAGGATGATGTATTATGGAACGAGTAAAGAGACTTGCCGGTAACGAGATTGAACTAGGTATTAAGATACCGACGATCGAATCTCGGGCAAGTAACATACCGATGACAAAGGGGACAACGTATGTTGTTATGCAGTCTGACCGATAAAGATCTTCATAGAATATGTAGGAGCCAATATGAGCATCTAGGTTCCGCTATTGGTTATTGACCAGAGACGTGTCTCGGTCATGTTTACATAGTTCTCGAACCCGTAGGGTCCGCATGCTTAACGCTACGATGACAGTTATATTATGAGTTTATATGTTTTGATGTACTGAAGGAGTTCGGAGTCCCGGATGAGATCGGGGACATGACGAGGAGTCTCGAAATGGTCGAGAAATAAAGATTGATATATTGGAAGCCTATATTTGGATATCGGAAATGTTCCGGGTGAAATCGGGATTTTATCGGAGTACCGGGGGGTTACCGGAACCCCCCCCCCCCCGAGGGGGGGGGTTATTGGGCCTACATGGGCCCTAAGGGAGAAGAGGAGGGCCGGCCAGGGCAGGCCGCGCGCCCCCTCCCCCCTAGTCCGAATAGGACAGGAAGGGGGGGGGCGGCGCCCCCTTTCCTCTTTCTCCCTTCCCCCTTCCTTTTCCAACAAGGCAAGAGGGGGAGTCCTACTCCCGGTGGGAGTAAGACTCCTCCAGGCGCACCCCTTGAGCCGGCCGCACCTCCCCCTCTCCCTCCATTATATATGGGGGCAAGGGGGCACCCCATGACACACAAGTTGATCTTCGTGATCGTTCCTTAGCAGTGTGCGGTGCCCCCTTCCACCATATTCCACCTCGGTCATATCGTAGCAGTGCTTAGGCGAAGCCCTGCGTCAGTAGAACATCATCACCGTCATCACGCCGTCGTGCTGACGAAACTCTCCCTCAACACTTTGCTGGATCGGAGCTCGAGGGACGTCACCGAGTTGAACGTGTGCAGAACTCAGAGGTGCCGTACGTTCGGTACTTGGATCGGTCGGATCGGGAAGACGTACGACTACTTCCTCAATGTTGTGTCAACGCTTCCGTTGCCGGTCTACGAGGGTACGTAGACAACACTCTCCCCTCTCGTTGCTATGCATCACCATGATCTTGCGTGTGCGTAGGGAAATTTTTGAAATTACTACGTTCCCCAACATATACCTTGGTAGCTGTGTTGTCAAATAGTCGAGTCGGTGAAGAAGACCAGGCTACTTATTTGTAATATTGAGACAACAAAAAACTAATAGGAAAACAACAGATAATAAGCATAAGTTAGCCTTGTACTCAAAATGTTGGGGGCTTATGATTCGAATACGATCAGTAAACCGGACCAAAGGGGTTAAGCTAAGGTTTGAATACGACCATATAGCCCCCAGTGGTTTTGGCGTTGCGCCGATCAAGAGGGTACCGACATCTACGTTCTCTTTGGTTCGAATATGACCTATGTTTGAATAGGAAGCCCCCAAATGACCTTGAGAGGTTTTTAACGACCCTGATTCGAATACGATCCAAGTCGGACTCAAAAGGGGTTAAGCTATGATTCGGATACGATCAAGAAGCCCCCAAGTGAGTTTGGCCTTGAGCCGATCAAGAGGGTTACGACAGCTATGTTCTCTTTGGTTCAAATACGACCTATGTTTGAACAAGAAGCCCCCAAGTGACCATCAGATCTGCAGCTAGATTCGGATACAATCATAAGCCAGACCAAAAAAGGTTAAACTTGATTCAAATATGATCAACTTTGAAAATAAGAAATAACAAAGATGCATAATCTTTGAAAAGAAAAGAGACTGATGGTCTTACTTTATTACTTACCATGGTATATACAATGTCAAAGTATGTACATGATGAGAGTCGGTGGCTTAGGTGTAGTATGGCCGAAGTTGAGCAATGTACCACGGCCGGCGGGTCTCCTCCTCTGACTTACGTGAGTCTTTGTGCTCTCGAACGTCAATGAGGTAATATGACCCATTGTTTAAGTTCTTACTGACCACAAAATGTCCTTCCCAAGGTGGGGATAACTTGTGTGCATCTGACATATCCTGGATGAGCCGGAGCACCAGGTCGCCTTCCTGAAAAGTCCTGGACTTAACCCGGCAGCTGTGATAACGGCGCATGTCTTGTTGATAAATTGCTGACCGGGCCGCTGCTAAGTCTCTTTCTTCATCCAACAAGTAAATTGCATCCTTTCTGGCTTGTTCATTATTAGCTTCAACATAAGCCGCCACACGGGGCGAGTCATGACGGATGTCACTAGGCAACACTGCTTCTGCTCCATAAACCATGAAGAAAGGTGTGTAACATGTAGACCTGTTGGGTGTGGTGTTGATACTCCACAACACCGAGGGTAATTCCTCTACCCAACAACCCGGCGTTCGCTGTAAAGGAACCATAAGCCGGGGTTTGAGCCCTTTCAAAATTTCCTGATTGGCTCTCTTAGCTTGACCATTGGATTGAGGATGAGCTACAGAAGAAACATCAAGCCGGATGTGCTCACGTTGACAAAACTCCTCCATAGCCCCTTGGGACAGATTAGTGCCATTGTCAGTGATAATGTTGTGTGGAAAACCAAAACGGAAGATCACCTTTTTCATGAACTGAACCGCCGTGGCCGCGTCACACTTATCTACAGGCTCCGCCTCAACCCACTTAGTGAATTTATCAACTGCCACCAAGAGATGTGTCTTTTTATCCTTATACCTTTTGGAAGGTCCCACCGTGTCAAGCCCCCAGACCGCAAATGGCCAAGTGATTGGAATCATCCGGAGCTCTTGAGCCGGCACATGCGCTCGTCGTGCAAACTTTTGACATCCATCACATTTGCTGACCAGATCCTCTGCATCAGCGTGAGCCATCAACCGGTAAAAACCGTGACGAAAAGCCTTGGCCACTAGAGACTTTGACCCGGCGTGATGACCACAATCGCCTTCATGGATCTCACGAAGTATTTCTTCACCTTCTTCGGGGGAAACGCACCACTGAAATGCTCCGGAGACACTTCGATGGAATAATTCTCCATCCAAAATTGTCATTGACTTAATTAGACCTCCGGGTTATCTGTCGAGCCAGGGTCTCATCTGCTGGCAACTCTACCCAGGTCATGTAAGCCAAGAACGGTATTGTCCAATCTGGGATGACATGAAGAGCCGCCACCAACTGTGCCTCCGGGTCAGGAACAGCTAAATCTTCTTCTGTGGGCAACTTGATAGAGGGGTTATGCAAAACATCCAAAAAGGTGTTAGGTGGTACCGGCTTTTGCTGAGACCCCAACCGGCTTAAGGCATCAGCCGCCTCATTCTTTCGACGGTCAATGTGCTCCACCTGATAGCCTTTAAAGTGCCCTGCAACAACATCAACCTCCTGGCGATAAGCCTCCATGAGAGGGTCCTTGGAATCCCACTTGCCCGATACCTGTTGATCCACCAGATCTGAGTCGCCAAGACATCTGACTCGGCTTAAAATCATATCTTTTGCTACTCGAAGACCATGGAGCAAGGCTTCATACTATGCTGCGTTGTTACTGCAAGGAAACATCAATCGTAACACATAAAAAAAAATTCACCTCGCGGAGAGGTTAACACAAATCCAGCCCCCGAGCCTTCCAACTGTCTAGACCCATCAAAATGAATAGTACAATACGTGTTGTCTGGTTTCTCTTCTAGCATCTGCATCTCTGTCCAGTCATTAATGAAGTCAACCAGTGCTTGAGATTTGATCGCAGTACGTGGCACATACTTCAACCCATGAGACCCAAGCTCAATTGCCCACTTGGAGACTCGCCCAATGGCTTCTCTATTTTGAATGATGTCTCCCAAAGGAGCAGAGCTAACCACGGTGATTGGATGTCCCTGGAAATAATGCTTAAGCTTCCGGCTTGCCATGAACACCCCATATACGAGCTTTGGCCGTTGAACTGGATGCTCCTTACCAGTCTCCTTGCGCTCCACCACAATAGCCACACTAACAGCTCGTGAGTTGGCGGCTACGTATAACAGCAGCGGCTCTTTCTCAATTGGAGCAGCCAGGACCGGCGGCTCAGCAAGCTGTGTCTTCAAATCTTCAAAAGCAGAGTTCACAGCATCGCTCCAAACAAAATCATTTGTTTTCTTCATCATCTGATACAGAGGCATTGCCTTCTCCCCTAACCGGCTTATGAACCGGCTCAAAGCAGCAGCACGACCCGCTAGTCGTTGAACGTCATTGATGCATGTTGGTCTAGCTAGGGATGTAATTGCCTTGATTTTCTCCGGGTTAGCCTCAATACCTCGGTTAGACACCAAAAAACCCAAGAGCTTGCCGGCTGGGACTCCAAAAACACACTTGGACGGGTTAAGCATCATTTTGTAGACCCGGAGATTATCGAAAGTCTCTTTCAGATCTGTGACCAAGGTTTCCTCTTTCCTGGATTTTACCACTATATCATCCACATATGCATGAACATTACGCCCAATTTGATTATGAAGACAATTCTGCACACACCGTTGGTAAGTCGCCTGGGAACTCTTAAGCCCAAAAGGCATAGACACATAGCAGAAAGCTCCAAAAGGAGTAATAAAAGCTGTCTTCTCCTGATCCTTGACCGCCGTCTTGATCTGATGATAACCAGAATAAGCATCCAAGAAACTCAAATGTGCACAACCCGTCATAGCATCAATGATCTGATCAATACGGGGGAGAGCAAAAGGATCAGCCGGATAAGCCTTGTTCAGATTGGTGTAATCTACACACATACGCCAGTTGCCATTCTTTTTAAGTACAAGCACCGGGTTAGCTAACCACTCTGGGTGAAAGACCTCTACAATGAACCCGACCGCCAAGAGCCAGGCCACTTCTTCTCCAATGGCCTTGGGCCTTTCTTCATTGAACCGTCAGAGAAACTGTCTGACAGGTTTGAATTTTGGATCAATATTAAGAGTGTGCCCAGCGAGTTCCCTTGGGACACCCGGCATGTCTGAAGGTTTCCATGCAAAGATGTCCCAGTTCTCAGGGATGAACTCGATGAGCGCGCTTTCCTATTTTGGACCCAAGTTTGCACTGATGATGAACTGCTTGGATGAGTCGCCAGGCATAAAGTCAACCATCTTGGTGTCATCAGCTAATTTGAATTTCAATACCGGCTCATTCTCTGTTGTTGGTTTCTTTAATGACGTCATGTCTGCCGGGTCAACATGATCCTTATAAAACTTTAACTCCTCTGTTGCACAAACAGATTCAGCATAGGTGGCATCACCTTCTTCACACTCCAAGGCTATCTTCTGGCTCCCATGTACTGTAATGGTGCCCTTATGACCCGGCATTTTGAGCTGTAAATACACATAACACGGCCGAGCCATGAACTTGGCATAAGCCGGCCGCCCAAACAGAGCATGATATGGGATTTGATTTTAACCACCTCAGAGGTTAATTTTTCTGCTCTGGAGTCATACTCATACCCAAAGGCTACTTCCAGCTCAATCTTACCAACTGGGTATGCCGATTTACCAGGTACCACACCGTGAAAAACAGTGTTGGATTGTTTAAGATTTTTATCAGTCAATCCCATCCAGTGGAACGTCTCATAGTAGAGGATGTTGATGCTGCTGCCTCCATCCATGAGTACCTTAGTGAATTTGTATCCACCAACCTGAGGTGCCACTACCAAGGCCAAGTGACCCGGATTATCAACCCGGGGCGGGTGATCCTCTCTGCTCCACACAATAGGCTGCTCTGACCAACGTAAATAACGTGGAATCGCCGGCTCAACGGCATTGACGGCCCTCTTGTGAAGCTTCTAGTCCCTCTTACATAAACTAGTGGTAAATACATGGTATTGCCCACTACTCAGCTGTTTTGGGTTGCTCTGATAACCGGATTGTTGCTGCTAATTACCTTGGCCAGGTTGTTCATTATATCCTCCTTGGTTACCAGGATGGCTCTGACCGTGAAATCCTCCTCCACCTGAACCGTCGGCCGGGCCGTGAAAACCGCCTCCTCCTGAAGCGCCACTTGGTCCGTGACCTCCATCAAACGCGTTTGAATTTTTAAACGCCTTCATGATCGTACAATCATTCCACAAGTGGGTGGCTGGCTTCTCCCGGGTGTCGTGCTTTGGATAGGGTTCATTCAATAACTGCTCAAGGGTGGGACCTGACCCACCCGACCAAGGGGGCTGTCTGCCCTTGCGCCGTTGATTACCGCCCTGTGCATTGGTGTTAGCAACAAACTCATCAGCCATACGTTTATTAACTCCTTGATTTGCCGGGTTATGCTGGTGACCCTTGCCGTTGCCGTTCTTCCTTCCCTTCGTTGCCTTTTCTTCGTCAGACACCAGGTCCTTGGTAGTATCAGAATCAGCATACTTGACGAGAGCCACCATCAACGTTCCCATGTCATTACAGTCACGCTTGAGCCGCCCCAGGTTCTGCTTCAGAGGTTCAAAACGGCAATTTTTCTCTCAAGACGGCTGAGCCGGCATCCATTTTATCAGATGAACGTATTATCTCCTTGACCCGGCGCACCCAATGGGTTGTGGATTCACCATCCTCTTGCTTGCAATTGGTCAGGTCCACAATTGACATAGGCTGCTTACATGTGTCCTTAAAGTTCTAGATGAACCGGGCCTTCAACTCCGCCCATGAGCCAATAGAATTTGGGGGCAATCCCTTCAACCAAGTACGAGCTGTTCCATCTAACATCATAGTGAAATACTTGGCCATTGCAGCATCACTGACCTCCAATAACTCCATAGCCATCTCGTAACTCTCAATCCAAGCCCCAGGCTCGTAAGTCAGCTGTGTAATTAGGCACCTTACGAGGCCCCTTAAAATCCTTTGGCAAACGCTCATTACGTATGGCCGGCACCAAGCAAGGAACACATGCGGTTCTTCTGGCCACTCCTGCCTCGACCGAGGTTTGCTGGATAAGCTGGAAACATTTGATGAGTCGTCTGATCTGCTGCCATTTGAGCTGCTCGTTCCACCTCTTGACGAATCCTCTCCTGATCCGCCAAGTTAAGGGCTCCAGCCCGCATCGGCTCATGCCTGTATGGCCGGTTGTGGTGTTGAGCATTGCTTGACATATCTGTGGATTCCATATGCCTACTGTAACTCGGGCTCCGGCTTGGGCGAGGAGTTGAATGGATCATGTCTCGATTGTAGGAGTATGCATCCTGCTGCGCCAGAGCTGTTTGAAGTTCTCTTACCCTCCGTGTTTCAATTGCCGCCCGCGAGTCACCTTCCATCGGAAGAGCCGCCAAATGAGCCGGTGCTGCGATGAGGTTTTTCAAAGGGTTGGAGAAGTGACCCGGCGGCATTGGGACGTAATGAGGCGGAGCGGTATTTATACGAGGTGGATTCATGGCGTGCGGCTGGACTGGTGCGCCGGGTGTTGTAATCCGGGGTGCCTCCGGCGGCTCACTTCCACCGGCCCCGGGTGTGTGAAAAAGATTCCTAGGATCGAGCGTCAGAGGCAGACGTGATTGGGTTTTCTGATGCCTCCTCCTCATGACCTCATTTGATGCGTTCAGATCCACCGAGAGCCAGAAGGTCTTCGCTTGAAGCTGTTGAGCACGAGCGTCCAAAGCCGCCCACTATGCTGCCATCCTGACTTCCTCTACGGCTAGATTTTCCTTAGCTTGCACCATCTCTTCACGTACGCGTGCCACCTCTGCGTCATGCTGGGCTTTATCCGCCGGCTCTACCACAGCAGTCAACAGAGTCGTTAGTTTATCCATGAGGTCCATCAAGATCTGAGCCGGGGGGCGCGCGGGGTCTCCTGACCCGGTCGCAGCCGACCTGGTAGCTGTCGCCGATGCTGCTGTAGAATTCTGCCCGGGCTGTGTCCCTGCCATGAAGACTCCGGCCCAATTTGGCGGCTCAAGAGGGTCCGGAATACTGCTGCCATCGGAACAGCCCCCGAGCATGCCGTCCTGTAGCTGGTACAAAGAGTCCGTCTTGCCGGTTGATGATGCAGTGTCAGAACAGACGGCCGTCTCACCGCCCTCCACTGATCCTTCAGAATATTCACCGCCGTGGATGCAGCCCACGAAGGCATGCTTCACGGCAGATTGAACACGGGCGGTCCCGGCGCGCCGAGCCGTTTCGATGAGGTTGGTGTGGACGTCCGGTTCAGGTCCTGACTTGCCGATCCGGCCTGTGAAGATGTGAATTCCGCCGAAGGGGACCCGGTATCCATACTCAATTGAGCCGGCCTCGGGGCCCCAGCCTTCGTCGTCGATGTAGAGCTTGCTGCGACGACTCTTGGTCATCCGGCCCACAGCGTATCCCTTGAGCCCTTCTAAGTTGCCCTTCAAGAACTCAAATCCACCGTGCGTTGGCCCCATGGTGGGCGCCAACTGTCGTGGAATTGTCACGGCAGATGTCCTAGAGCAAGGACTTAGTCGTAGGGCCATCGCACTAGGAAGCTTAAAGGGGTTAATCGGGACAAAGGACACGAGAGAGTTTTATACTAGTTCGGCCCCTTATGATGAAGGTAAAAGCCTACGTCTAGTTGGGATTGGTATTGCTGGGGTTTCGATCACCAATAGGCTCAACTCGCCGGCTTGGTTCTTGACTTGTTGTTTCTTGCCCTAAGCCGCCACCAGGTCGTCCCCTTATATACACGGGTTGACACCTGGTGGCCTACAGAGTCCCGGCCGGCTCATAATCGTGTCTGGCTCGGTGACTTCCTTTACATGCATTTCTTTACAAGTCTTTCTTTACATACGACGGTTCACAATAATAGGTCTTAAACCGCCTTTAGGCCTTTGGGCCTTCTATAAGACTTAATAAACTATAATCTTGAATGTTTGCTGGGCTTCTTGTGTAACCCGCCATTGGGGCTGACCCGGTCCCTCCTGGGCGGGTCATAACTGATAGTAATATCCCCAACAGGTTCAGTTAACAGCCATCGATCGATCGCTCGGGTTCAGTAACGCGTAGCCTGCAGTGCAATCGCTCGGGTTCAGTTAGAGCCCAACGCCTCGCTCGGGTTTAGTTAGAGCCAACGCCTCGCACACACGCGCGTACGTGTACGAGAGAAACGCGCATCGCTCAGCCCCCGACCTCCCACCGTAACCGGGAACTCCCCGAACTTTTCCTCGCCCTCGCTTCTACCACGGTTTTTTCCATCATGGACGGCCCAAAGAATGTCATGCAGCTGCGTCTCCGGCCCGCCCAGGACAAAAAGCCCATTTTCTGTCATGATTTTTTGTCATAGAAGTAGGAGCCCACCACATCTATGATGATACCGGGTTTTGTCACAATTATCGTCATAGAAGTGTCATATGTATGACAGAGAAAAATTGTTCGGCCCAAAATGTCACGGATGTGTCTTTTTTTGTAGTGGTGTCAGCCCCTTTGACCTTTGGGATTAAGCTAATGACCCCAAAGTTGAGGCGCGAGATGTCTACTGTGCTCAAAGGCGCGGGTGTTTCTCCTCTGCTATTCCCAACAGATTGAGGAATAACTCATAAATGTGAGCCGATATATCCGCTTGGCTTACCAGCACCCCTTGCTCGGATTGGAGTCGCAGGATCGAGAATTTCCGTTTATGCCCGTTGGCGTAGGCATGGAAATAACCCGTGTTAGTGTCTCCCTTGGTGATTTACTTGACGCCGCCCTGACGATGCCAATATTCCTCCTCTGCCCTGAGGATGGAAAGCACCTGGTTTTCTAGGATGTATCAATTGGCCCACATAGCCTCCGAGAAGGATCTGGAATCTGCTTGGGCGTCGAGGGATTTTATTTCTTCTATGAGAGCTTCCCTAGCCCTCTTCAATGCACTACCATGGTTTGCCCCCCAACCACGGAGGAAGCCACGTAAGGCTCCGGCCGGTGAGATCCATAGATCCATTGGCCCCCTGGGCTGGCAGGTTGCGACCACCGCTAGCTCCAAGTGAGTGATGATCAAAGGAACAAAACCGTCGACCTCAAACCAGCCTGTTTTGAAGTAAAAACGCGGGCTTCGCTTCATCATGTCCTCCCCTAAGGCCAAGATAAGCGGGACGTGATCCGACCAGATACGAGTTTCCGCTACAGGCGTACACAGGGGGAATAAGACTTCCCAATCAGACGAAACGAAAACACGATCAAGAACGCTACGAACCGGGGCTACCTGTTTGTTAGTCCAAGTAAATCTAGCGCTGGTCCTAGCGATTTCCCGCAAGGCGGACGCCACGATGGCGTTATTGAACAATGCCACCCTTGGCCAGTCAATATTATGGGTATTTTTATCCACCCCCGAGCGGATAAGGTTGAAATCACCCCCAAGAACGATAGGGGTGTTCGCGGCTTGCTTGGTCCCAACCAGAGCTTGAATTTCGCCCAAAAATTCCCCCGCGCGCGAGTGGTCGGCCTGGCCGTACACGCACACTATCGCCCACTTAGTTAAGGACACTCGGTGTTTGATCAAAAGTACTTGTTTCCATCTTACAACATCACAAATATCACGATTACAACCCAAGAGAAGCCCGCTCGAGTGGCCACATGAGGGAACCCATCCCCAAAGGAAACGCTGGAGGGGATCAAAAGCCGCAAGATCTCTAAAGGTTAAGTCATCTTTGATCATCTCTTGAAGCGCAACGATATCGATTTGTTCACGAGCGATGTATTCTCTAAGCTGGGTGTGTCTGCCCGAGTGGTCGCAGCCCCTAATGTTCCAGAATAGATAACGCATCAGATTATACGGTTGCGGAGGCGAATCCCTCTGGAGGTCACCGGTTTTGCCACTCTTTTTTTGGCTGGGGCACGGCTGGTGGAGGGGGTCGCGTCCACCTCCCTGGCTTCAGCCCCTCCACTCGACAGGACAAGCACCCGATCGCTAGGCATAGCCCCAATTGTGTCCTGGGCCAGCTTGGCGGCTGCGATGGCCTTAGCCACAGCCGCGGATTCTGCCAGAGACGCCTGGGCATCCTCACGCGCACGGATCAGAGAAATAATAGCCCCGCCCTCTGAACCTAACTCGAAACCGCTATCGTCGAGGATCGAAGCTATTGAAGATCATAGAAAGCGTTCAAAATTTTGAAAGAGGGAGGGGGATTACCTGCAGTCTTGAGGTTCTTGTCAGCGAGGCGAAGCTGAGCACTCTCCAGGGAGGAAAGCTCCCCCAGCGCCGCCTTGGATCTTGCACTTGGAGCCCGCTGAACCACCGGGGTCGCCTTGGAGTGCCTGGCCTTGGCGGCCGCACCCGCAGAGCCGAGCGCAGCCTGAAGATCCCCGCACGATGGAGCAACCGGCGACGGGAGGGACAGCACCAGTGGGTTGGGCACCGGCTTCCGGCCAGCAGTCTTCTTGGGGGCTCGCCCAGAGCCACCAGAACTGCGGCAGCCTGACAGGGGAGAGCGGAGAGGTGGTTCGTTCAGCACACATCCGGCATCAGAACCCTACAGGCCTGGCGAGACCGGGCGGAAGAGGATGCAGTCCCGGTCCCCAGCACACCCACCGCAGTGATGGAGCAGAAGCACAGTGAAATCAGCCGCCGTATTCTGCGCTGCCTTGTGTCAGTGCATTTGTGTATGGTATCCAGAACGACATTTTGCCACTTATCCCTGGACTTGTAAGTACAATAGTGGCATGCATCAGAACTGCATCGTGTAAGTTTGGCCAACAAACATTTTTGACTTCAAATTATGATCCATTGATTGTCATGCAAAAACTGATGATTTGCTACCTAAAAATGCAGTGCTGACGACGGTTTCTACATACTCCACTACATCAATGAATTCGATGGTGTGATGTTGAGGACAATCCCAACCCTAGTAACTTAGCAGATCTTTCCACTAGAATTGAATTGGTATCTAAGCATACAATTAGTAATTGACATGCTGCCTTCAGCGTATGATTGCATACATAAGGGTGCAGATGGCATACGAAATTCTCACTTTGAAAGGAAACGAGGGAGACTTCCCAAACAACATGTATGGTGGTATCCGGGAGTATATTTTAGTTTGCAATGAATAAAAAAGCACCCTTCAGCTAGTGGAATGAGTGCATGAGTCGCTCAAGTCATCAGGGGGTATCCTTTCTGGATATGGAAGCCACGAAGGTGTCGGTGAGGGTCACTGCTGCGGGTAGCACCCCTGAATATGTTTAATTATCTATCTAATTCTCATGGCAAGACTGTTAGCCTAAATGTGTGTTGGACCTGCATCTGATTGTGAACTAATGTGTGGTAGACCATGATATGCACTGATATGTTATGCATAATGGCATCTAGCCATCTGGCTGGTGATAGCATTCTCTGCACATCATCTGCTTAACAAGATTCATCATGAACTCACAGTTAGCTATAATTTGACTTGCTTTCGTGAGCCAACTGCACATATAACATCCGGCATATTCATTTGATGTTGTGTGATGCCAATGGGGCAAAGTATTGTTGAAGTATGTAAGCATTGAATTAACATCACAAAAGTAGACAGGACCCATGTTAGAAGTAAAGCAGTAACAAAGTGTTTCAGCTGATTAAAGGACCTACACTTGAAGAACCAAAAATATTCACAAATTCATCAGTGCGTACACAGGAATTACCCAAAGCTAACACCATACCACATACGACACACAAACCCAAGATGAGTGAATGGCTACCGCACTGGCAAACAAATTTAGGTTCTATGTATCTCTCACGCGTGATTTTATTTTATTGATTTCTTTTTGAAAAGAAGGATTGCCCCATCTATGCATCAAATTGATGCAAGCAGCCATATTATTAAGAGTTAAATACACCGTGGGTTAGCATGCATGCTATTTAACCTATAGTAAGACGCGGGTTTGAATAAAAAATACATGCTCATCTCACCTATCACAGGCAAGCTCTCACACCTACTGACATGTGGGGCAGCCCCCAGCTGTCACGCCATGCAGGTAGCACATACGATGGCATCGTATATGCACCATGCACTAAGTTATAGGATCATTTTTATGTATTTTATAAATTTAGGCACTAAATTGATCATAACGGACAAATTGAAACACCTACGACATATTTAACTCCATGGAAAATAAATATGTAGTTATATCTTTTCACAGAGAGTGGCAATCAAGATGATCTTTTAAAAAAAAGGATGACCCCCGGTCTCTGCATCTGGGAGATGCATGCAACCACTTTATTAATTATTCATAAAGACCTTACAAAGTAATACTCCCTTCGGTCCTTTTTAGTTCGCATATAGAAAAAAAATACCAACATTCGGAATGTGAAATCAACAACATTAGATGCGTCATGACTTTAATTTTCATATTGTATAAGTTTAGCATTGCAGACGCTAATATTTTTTCATATAAATCTGGTCAAACTTTACGAAGTTTGACTTTAGACTATTCTTATATGCAGAGTAAAAAGGACCGGAGGGCGTACATCAATATGTTTGAATGCAACCACTTTATTAATTATTCACAATGACCTTACAAAGTAATACATCAATATGTTTGAAGCCGCCACCTTGACAACATCTGTCGCTACTCCTATCCATTGATGAAGGGGTGCAAAAAGTGTGAGATGAATACCCAGACTTCTCACCTAGCCTAACATCTAAAGCCGGGGGCCCTGATCAAGCCACATACCGGGTGTGGGGCACAAACCAATACGACACACTCATAGGTCGTCGCCGTCGTCATCAATCAATCCATATTCAAAGCAGGTACTGATGCATCGACCTAATCAGGCCTGCCGTCGACGCCCCCACGGCGCCAGACAGCGCCTCCTTCCTACGTGTGTTTATCATCATGCATCTGTCACCGAGACTTTGTTGCGCCTCGCCGTCAAGACTCCACGACGTCGATGCTTCACAGGGAAGCCGCTCCATCACAGATGCCGTCCACTGGTCCCTCGAGCCTATGAACACCTTCAAGAATGATGCCCTTAAGAGGGGTACGACACATGAGCATCGCCGTCATCCGATCGAATGATCTAAGGTTTCCTCGGAGGTAGCGGATAGGGGTCTAGAGCTTCTCCACGACAATGCCTTCAAGAAGGGGACGACGCAGAAAAACACCACCATCACCGTCCTTGGCAAGGTGCCAAGAGTAGGATCTGACCGCATCGTGTGCAGGCAATCAAGATGATGGATAGACGTCAAGGAAATATTCCCTAGAGGCAATAATAAAGTTATTATTTATTTCCTTATATTATGATAAATGTTTATTATTCATGCTAGAATTATATTAACTGAAAACTTAGTACATGTGTGAATACATAGACAAACAGAGTGTCACTAGTTTGCCTCTACTTGACTAGCTCGTTGATCAAAGATGGTTATGTTTCCTAACCATAGACATGAGTTGTCATTTGATAAACGGGATCACATCATTAGACGAATGATGTGATTGACTTGACCCATTCCGTTAGCTTAGCACTTGATCGTTTTAGTTTACTGCTATTGCTTTCTTCATGACTTATACATGTTCCTATGACTATGAGATTATGCAACTCCCGATTACCGGAGGAACACTTTGTGTGCTACCAAACGTCACAATGTAACTGGGTGATTATTGAAGGAAATATACCCTAGAGGCAATAATAAAGTTATTATTTATTTCCTTATATCATGATAAATGTTTATTTATTTCCTTATATCATGATAAATGTTTATTATTCATGCTAGCATTGTATTAACCGGAAACATAATACATGTGTGAATACATAGACAAACAGTATGTCACTAGTATGCCTCTACTTGACTAGCTCGTTGAGTCAAAGATGGTTAAGTTTCCTAGCCATAGACATGAGTTGTCATTTGATTAACGGGGTCATATCATTAGAGAATTATGTGATTGACTTGACCCATTCTGTTAGCATAGCACTTGATCGTTTAGTTTGTTGCTATTGCTTTCTTCATGACTTATACATGTTCCTATGACTATGAGATTATGCAACTCCCGTTTACCGGAGGAACACTTTGTGTGCTACCAAACGTCACAACGTAACTGGGTGATTATAAAGATGCTCTACAAGTGTCACCAAAGGTACTTGTTGGGTTGGTGTATTTTGAGATTAGGGTTTGTCACTCCGATTGTCGGAGAGGTATCTCTGGGCCCACTCGGTAATGCACATCACTATAAGCCTTGCAAGCATTGCAACTAATGAGTTAGTTGTGGGATGATGTGTTACGAAACGAGTAAAGAGACTTGCCGGTAAGGAGATTGAACTAGGTATTGAGATACCGACGATCGAATCTCGGGCAAGTAACATACCGATGACAAAGGGAACAACGTATGTTGTTATGCAGTTTGACCGATAAAGATCTTCGTAGAATATGTAGGAGCCAATATGAGCATCCAGGTTCCGCTATTGGTTATTGACCGGAGATGTGTCTCGATCATGTCTACATAGTTCTCGAACCCGTAGGGTCCGCGCTTAAAGTTCGATGACGGTTATATTATGAGTTTATGTGTTTTGATGTACCGAAGGAGTTCGGAGTACCGGATGAGATCGGGGACATGACGAGGAGTCTCGAAATGGTCGAGATGTAAAGATCGATATATTGGACGACTATATTCGGACATCGGAAAGGTTCCGAGTGATTTGGGTATTTTCGGGAGTACCGGGGAGTTACGGGAATTCGTATTGGGCCTTAATGGGCCATACGGGAAAGGAGAGAAATGCCTCAAAGGGTGGCCGCACCCCTCCCCATGGGCTGGTCCGAATTGTACTAGGGAGGGGGGCGCCCCCTTCCTTCCTTCTCCTTTTCCCTTCCCCTTCCTTCCCTCCTACTCCTACTTGGAAGGGCTCCTAGTTCTACTAGGAAAGGGGGAATCCTACTCCCGGTGTGTCGGATTTCGGGTTCCGGCAGACCCTTGAGGTTCGAACACTGGGGTGCGCGCGGAGATTTCGCCTTCTACCTACCTGCACCCCTCCGCCTCGCTAAGATCTAAGCTATGCAAAGAACAGCACAAGAGACACAGGGTTTATACTGGTTCGGGCCACCGTTGTGGTGTAATACCCTACTCCAGTGTGTGGTGTGGTGGATTGCCTCTTGGGCTGATGATGATGAGCAATACAAGGAAGAACAGCCTCGCGAGGGTCTGTTCTTGGTTGGGGGGATGAACTGCTGGGAGGAGTTCAGTCACCCCTCTCTCTCTCTCTCTTCTCGATTCTCTCTCCGATTTCCATCCCTCTACCCTGTGGGTGGCTAGTCCTATTTATAGGCAAAGGCCCTGGGCCTCTTCCCAAATATTGAGCGGGAAGGGCGCCAACAATTGGCCATTTTGAAGGGGAACATCTGGTACACTTATCCTGACTAAAGCTGGTCCTCGCCTGCCAAAGGCTCTGGCGGTGACGCTGGCTTGGGCTCCACAATGACTTCCTCCCTGCCGTTGGACTGGTCTTGGTCTCGTTGCACCGAAACGGGTGCCTTTGCTTGATGCTCTCGCCTGTGCTTGCTCCATTTGCACCAAAGAGGAAAGGAGGACACTGCGCGGGCTGGCGCCCGCCTGGCACCCTTGGTCGTCATGGCTTGCGTCACGGGCACCTCGTGACGTACCCCGCCTTGATCTCTCCGCCTCCTCGCGAGCCAGCCTGATGAGGCCGTGCCTGAGGAAGCTCCGTGTCCTCTGCCCTGCGAGGCTTGGCCCCTCACGAGGGTCTTGGGTCTGTGTTGATGAAGATGGGCCGTGCTGGCCCCCTTTTGAGCCACGCCGCAGGCCGCAGGCAGGCAAGTCTGGGGACCCCCGTTCTTAGAACGCCGATAGTAGCCCCCGGGACCAAGGCGCGCCCGGACTTGGCCGTGCAGGGAGGCGAATGGGTAAGAGCGAAGCGTCGCGGGCCCTAACAGCCTGCGGCCTTGGGCGCCGCGTGGCGGTTGATTGGGCATGGGCGGCACTGTTCCCCCACGCCCCCCTTATTTTGCGCCATGCTAGGCGGACTCGTAGTCGTACACAGCCGCTCCCCTTTCTGTTGCTCGAGCGCCCTCTGTCCTTCCTCCGCTCGAACTCCAGCTTCTGTTTTCAACCCAATCTCGAACCTTCCCCCCTCCCATCACCATGGCTCCGACGAAGAAGGGAAGAGGGAAGAAACCCATGCCTCCGCTTTGCTCGCCGTCGTTGGCGGCCCCCACTGAGGGCTTGGGCAAGGTCAGCTTGGCTTTGGCCACTATCTTCAATGAATGCGGGAGGACGACGGCCTGGCCCGCGTCTCACTTCTCCATCGACAGGATAGTCACCGAGGTCCAGTATTTCGCCGACGCCCTGTGGGCGGGTCTGGTTCCCCCCTTTTCTGATTTCTTCAATGCCATGCTTTCCCACTATCAGATCCACATGATGCATCTGGGTCCTGAATCCATCACCCTTCTTTCGGTCTTCGCCTTTGTTTGCGAGGCAATGATGGGCATCCTTCCTTCGGTTGCCTTGCTGCGCCACTTCTTCTCTCTGCGTCTTGTTGACCCTACCCAATGCTCGGCGTGCGTGAGCTTCGCTGCCGCGTCTAAGACAGCGGCCTCAGGGATTGACTTCAGGCTCCCTCCGCCTGCGGCTGGGTTCCGCGAGCGGTGGCTGTATGTGGATGTAAGGGTGACCAGCCCCCTGCTAACGGAGCCAACTTCGCTTGTTGTCCCCAATTCGGGCTGGGTCCAGGAGATGCTTGAGAGCCCCCGGCTCGTCTTCATCTGGCACCGCTTCGCGTTCTTGAGGTCGCTTGGCGTGACAGCGCCCAAGGTGGTGAAGGAGTTCCTGCTACGCCGCGTTGCTCCTCTCCAACGCCACTCCCGCCGGATGTGGGCCTTCAGCGGGCGTGATGATCGTATGAGGCTCCAGGAAGAGGACATGACGCTTGAAGTGCTGAGGACAACGCTCTTGATCCTGACTGGGGACCCCAACCCTGGCAGCATCCAGCAGGGAGGGGCCTTGCTGTACCTCTGCCAGAACAGGGGCGATTTTGTGAATCAGATGCCTATCTTTGATGAGTGGGTGCCACGCCCCGCCGGCCTCCAGGGGCCTCACGAGAACCCAGTGATGGTGACTACCCTTCAAATCGGCCAAGGCGACTCTTCCTCAAGTGGAGGAGCAGGGAGGCATGAGGCACCAGAGGCCGAGGGGGCTCCCGGCGGGGTGACAGCGCCGGGCGATGCTCATGAGGGAGTAGCTCTTGGGGCCCGTGCCGCTGAGGCTGAGGGTGGCAAGCTGCTGCCCTCAGCGCCTGCGACTGAGGCCCTTGAGGCTCCAGCCGCTTCTCTTGGCAAGGCGATTGGCAGCGCGCATCAGGCAGGCGCCCCTGACGCGGATCGCCTTGACGCTCCGTCTTCGTCGCAGGTTGATCCCTGCGCTCAACTCTTGGGCCGCTTCTGCGTGGACTTTGAGGCCCTCCGGAAGAGAAGGGAGGCCCTGGGCGACGATTACCCTTGTCGCCTGCTGAAGCGTAGGAAGTACTTCGCCACTGATGAGTAAGCCTTCTCCTTTCCCAGCTCCTGATCCTTCTATTGCTTTTACTGATCCTTGCTCCGTAGGCCCCTTCCAGCCGAGCTCGCGGAGATGGCTGAGGTGCCGTCCCCCTTGGCCTCGCCCCCTCCACCGTCCTCAAGCGCTCCGAGCAGCAGAGCCCTTGTGGTGAGGGCGATCGGAGAGGCGAACCGTCCCGAGGCGCATCGTGGCCCTGCACACCTCGCGATCCTCCTTCACGGGCCTTCTTGTGGCATAGCCAGCCTGTCATGGGCTTCTCGCCTGGTCGTGGACTGCGATTGGCTGAGGCGCTCCCTGCGCTCTTCATCTGGGGACGGGCTGGCTCCAGGCCGGGCTTCTGGCGTGGCGTGCCCGGACGTCGCGAGGGTGCCATCCCCCAGCCCCCTGCCCGGAGGGGAAGTGCTGATTCGTGGCCCCCGGCGCTTGCTTGGGGCAGATGATGGTGTGGAAGACGTGCTCGAGCGCGCCCGCGAGCGTCGCGCTCTTCGCCAAGGATTCCTTCGAAGGGCGGCTGACGCGGTGAGCCTGCTTGGTGAGGAGCTTGCTGATGAAGACGCGCGCCTTGAGGCCGAGGGCCTGCGCTTGGCTGCAGAGAGGCGCGAGCTGGAGGGCGCCATCGCCCTTGCGCGCCGTCAGCGCGATCTTGACGACGCAGAGGCCAAGGCGTCGCTGGTGGACTCTCGGGAGGCCCGATCTTGGGCCGCTGAGGAGGCCCGTGAAGCTGACCGGAGGCGAGAGGCAGCGGAGGAGCGGGCTCGGGAGCTCCTGGCCTGGTGCCACTCACTGGAGGAGCAAGTGGAGCTGCGCGAGGCAGCCCTCGCGTCGATGAAGGTGGCCTCTGGCGACTCAGCAGAGCTCCAGAAGCGTGAGGAGGCACTGACGCTGGAAGCCGCCGAACGTACCCGCGAGTACGAGCGTCTGGAGATGAGGGAGCGCTTGGTGACGCAGGCGGAAGATGATGTCGCTGGACGGGAAGCCCGTGTCCTAGATGAGGTCGGACGTCGGGTGGTGATGGCACGCTTGAACCTCGAGCACGAGTTCGAGGAGAGGCTGGGGTTGATCCGAGCCGAGGCTGAAGGTAGGACTGCTGCCTTGAGGGCCAAGCTGGAGGAAGCGACGCGGCGGGCCGATGCTTTTCGGGCTGCCCTTGAGGTAGCGCAAGGGGAGTCAACCACCTCCCAGGCCGAGGTGCTCCTTCTTCGCCAGCGGGTGGAGGAGGCTGAGGTCGTCGCGCGCCAGAATGCGGACGAGATACGTCAGCGGCGGATCCTGGAGCATGAGCACGGCCCCATGCTCTCCATGCTCCGGGAGAGAGCCAACACAGCCTTGGACAACATCTGCGAGGCGGCTGTTGGCGAGCCGCACGCAGTCAACTACGTCGGCAACCTTCAGTTCTTCACCGACGTGGTGACGCAGCTGGAGGTGCGGTCGGTCAGGGCTGACAGGTTGGTGGAGGAGAGGAGCCACGCTCTGCTCGGGCGCTCCTTTTCTCGCGTCTTCAGCAATCTCCGGAACATGGATCCCCACTTCGATTTCGACGCCGCCATCGCCCCAGTCCCCCAGGCCGTCCGAGACGACCTGGCGCACTAGGTGGAAGACAATGTGGATGCTCTTGTCAGGGCCTTCGCTTTGGACGACGATGGCGTGATCGTGGCTGCAGACGAGGGCGGTGTGGTGAACGGCCCTGACGCCGCTGGCGGTGACGCAGACAGCGATGGCGAGTCCAGCGACGCCAGCAACGGTTCGGGTGGTGCTCCTGAGGACGCATTGGGGGATTTATCCGACTGATCATGCATCGTTCCTGTTTCCTTACCCTGCATGAATAGAACTCAGGTTTTGGCCTCATGGCTGTGAGAGCATTTTGGGAGGGGGAGCCCCTCATGTAAAACTTGTGTTCATCGTATTAGTAGACGCTACATTGCCCATGCGCCCACGCCAAGTGGTTGGCTTAAGCGACGCGCTAGTCGGCTAGTTTACCTTTGTCCCGTGCGGGCCCTGAGGTAGCCTATGGGAGGTTGTGGTGTCCCGAGTGTTCCTTGATCGAATCCGTAGGATCTGCAGTAAAAAAAAACCTCCTGAGAGGACGCGGCGGCGGCAGTCTGGGCTGCGCGCAAGCTGGGCCTGACCCGGCTCGCGAGGGGCTCACGAGGGGAGGCAGCTGAGGCGAAGTGGTAATCAAAATGCGAGAAATTGCTCGAACGAGACTAAGCACCCCTTCCCTGAACACACGCAAATCTCAAATTCGAATCCAACTTAAATCCAGCGGGGGAAAGTGACAGCCAAAGGGAAAAGCAATGAAAGCAGACAAAAGGCCACATCCGGCACCTAATCTAGTCTTGTACGTCTTCTCACCAGCGCGGAGCTAAGTGCTGCCACTGGGCGTGGGAGGGAGCCCCAGGGCCTGAGGCCGGCACCCTTGAGACTCCGGGGCGTGTACAGCCCCACTCATTATTACGTGAGAGTGTTACGGGGCGGCGAGCTTCACAGGCACTGGGCCTTCTTCACAGGTACCGGCCTTGCTTCATATCGCCATACGAGGGCCCTGCCTTGCGCCACACTCTAGTGCCATCAACGACGACCGGAAACCAGGACGTCACCGATGGGGTAGAGCGGTCGCCAGCGGTTCCCCCGACGACCACGGGTCCTCCGCCAGGGGCAGGCCCTGAGGCACCTCCCCAGCAGAGGGCCTACCTCTTGAGAACACCTTGCTCCAAACGCCGCGGTGGTGATGTCGGGTCTCGGCCCCTCTCCTGCAGCCCCCTGCGCCCTCCTCCCAAGGGGTAGGAGACTGTGGGAGCGGGGCAGCTGCTCGCTGTGGCGACCTGCACCTCCTGCGATCCATGATTAGCGTATGCCTGCTCCTGAGGAATTAGCGGTACCCGATAATCACTGCCTCCAGCGTGGCCGGTGGGACCGTCCCGGGGCTCCTGGAAGAGCTCAGCTTCTGGCGCCTCGTCCCCCCAGCTTGGGCTGAGGAGTGAGCCTTGTTCACCCTCGTGAGGGTGCCCTTGGTCCATCATGTGTGGCACATATTCTTCTGGCGCCATCATCCCGAAGGCCACGCCGTAGTGCTCCGCGTGCCATGCAGCTCTACTTGACGCGCCCACCGTGGGGTGGTAGCGCGGCTGTCCACTGGGACCGTGGGTCGCGTCGAGTCCTTCTTCTTCGCGGACCGGGAGCGGGGGCAGCGCCGCCGCCGGTCCGGTGCCGACAGCTTCGCTGGCGTTGGTGTAGCCTTGGAGCCCGCGGGCGCGCGCGGAGCCCCCGAGCGGGCCGCCCTGGGCTTGAGATGGGAGCTGGGTGCAGAAGGGGTGAGCCCCCGAGGCGGCAAAGCCCAGGAGCTCTGCCACCCACTCCAGCAGCACGTCGCGGCCGCCCTCCAGCAGCCTGCACTGCAGCAGCTCTCGGGCCACCGTGAGCGCGGCCCTCGAGTTCGCCTGGTCCCGGCGGGTGTACGGTGCCGTGGTCGCGGCGTGATTGGAGGCCCTTGCTGCCGACCGCGCCTGCCGCGGTGTGAGAGCTATCGAAGCCTGTCCGCGTCGCCCGCGGCCCGCAGCGCCCTGCGGACCACGAGCTGCCTGGGGCATGGGGTCGCCCGAGGCGAGCGGCTCTGCGTGGGCGGGCCACGCCGCCCATGGATCTGGGTTGCCCGCCTCGTCGCCGGACATGGTGATGACGACGCGACGGGACACGAAGCGGTAGAAGGTGGATTCCGGCGCACCCCTACCTGGCGCCCCAAATGTCGGATTTCGGGTTCCGGCAGACCCTTGAGGTTCGAACACTGGGGTGCGCGCGGAGATTTTGCCTTCTACCTACCTGCACCCCTCTGCCTCGCTAAGATCTAAGCTATGGAAAGAACAGCACAAGAGACACAGGGTTTATACTGGTTCGGGCCACCGTTGTGGTGTAATACCCTACTCCAGTGTGTGGTGTGGTGGATTGCCTCTTGGGCTGATGACGATGAGCAATACAAGGAAGAACAGCCTCGCGAGGGTCTGTTCTTGGTTGGGGGGATGAACTGCTGGGAGGAGTTCAGTCACCCCTCTCTCTCTCTCTTCTCGATTCTCTCTCCGATTTCCATCCCTCTACCCTGTGGGTGGCTAGTCCTATTTATAGGCAAAGGCCCTGGGCCTCTTCCCAAATATTGAGCGGGAAGGGCGCCAACAATTGGCCATTTTGAAGGGGAACATCTGGTACACTTATCCTGACTAAAGTTGGTCCTCGCCTGCCAAAGGCTCTGGCGGTGACGCTGGCTTGGGCTCCACAATGACTTCCTCCCTGCCGTTGGACTGGTCTTGGTCTCGTTGCACCGAAACGGGTGCCTTTGCTTGATGCTCTCGTCTGCGCTTGCTCCCTTTGCACCAAAGAGGAAAGGAGGACACTGCGCGGGCTGGCGCCCGCCTGGCACCCTTGGTCGTCATGGCTTGCGTTACGGGCACCTCGTGACGTACCCCGCCTTGATCTCTCCGCCTCCTCGCGAGCCAGCCTGATAAGGCCGTGCCTGAGGAAGCTCCGTGTCATCCGCCCCGCGAGGCTTGGCCCCTCGCGAGGGTCTTGGGTCTGTGTTGATGAAGATGGGCCGTGCTGGGCCCCATTTTGAGCCACGCCGCAGGCCGTAGGCAGGCAAGTCTGGGGACCCCCGTTCCCAGAACGCCAACACGGTGGGAGTAGGACTCCCCTAGGGCGCGCCATAGAGAGGGCCGGCCCTCCCCCTCCTCCACTCCTTTATATACGGGGGCAGGGGCACCCCAAAAGACACAACAATTGATCTGTTGATCTCTTAGCCATGTGCGGTGCCCCCCTCCACCATAATCCACCTCGATCATATCATAGCGGTGCTTAGGTGAAGCCCTGCGTCGGTAAAACATCATCATCGTCACCACACCGTCGTGCTGACGAAACTCTCCCTCAACACTTGGCTGGATCGGAGTTCGAGGGACGTCATCGAGTTGAACATGTGCAGAACTCGGAGGTGCCGTGCGTTCGGTACTTGATCGGTCGGATCGTGAAGACGTACGACTACATCAACCGTGTTGTGCTAACGCTTCCACTTTCGGTCTACGAGGGTACGTGGACACACTCTCCCCTCATGTTGCCATGCATCACCATGATCTTGTGTGTGCGTAGGAAATTTTTGAAATTACTACGTTCCCCAACAGTGGCATCTGAGCCAAGTTTTATGCGTAGATGTCATATGCACGAGTAGAACACAAGTGAGTTGTGGGCGATACAAGTCATACTACTTACCAGCATGTCATACTTTGGTTCGGCGGTATTGTTGGATGAAGCGGCCCGGACCGACATTACGCGTACGCTTACGCGAGACTGGTTTTACCGCCGTGCTATGCACACAGGTGACTAGCGGGTGTCAGTTTCTCCAACTTTAGTTGAACCAAGTGTGGCTACGCCCGGTCCTTGAGAAGGTTAAAACAGCACTAACTTGACAAACTATCGTTGTGGTTTTGATGTGTAGGTAAGAACGGTTCTTGCTCAGCCCGTAACAGCCACGTAAAACTTGCAACAACAAAGTAGAGGACGTCTAACTTGTTTTTGCAGGGCATGTTGTGATGTGATCTGGTCAAGACGTGATGAGATATAAGTTGTTGTATAAGATGATCATGTTTTGTTGAAGTTATCGGCAACTGGCAGAAGCCTTATGGTTGTCTCTTTATTGCATAAGATGCAAGCGTCAAATAATTGCTTTACTCTATCGCTATGCGATAGCAATAGTTGCAAGAGCAATAGTTGGCGAGACGACCATGTGATGACACATTGATATAGATCAAGATGATGGAGATCATGGTGTCATGCCGGTAACGATGGAAATCATGACGATGCTTTGGAGATGGAGATCAAAGGCACAAGATGATGATGGCCATATCATGTCACATATTTTGATTGCATGTGATGTTTATCTTTTATACATCTTAGTTTGCTTAGTTCGACGGTAGCTTTATAAGATGATCTCTCACTAATTATCAAGGTACAAGTGTTCTCCCTGAGTATGCACCATTGTGAAAGTTCTTCGTGCTGAGATACCACGTGATGATCGGGTGTGATAGGCTCTACGTTCAAATACAACGGGTGCAAAACAGTTGCACACGCGGAATACTCAGGTTAAACTTGACGAGCCTAGCATATAACAGATATGGCCTCGGAACACTGAGACCGAAAGGTCGAGCGTGAATCATATAGTCGATATGATCAACATAGTGACGTTCACCATTGAAACTACTCCATCTCACGTGATGATCGGACATGGTTTAGTTGATATGGATCGCGTGATCACTTAGAGGATTAGAGGGATGTCTATCTAAGTGGGAGTTCTTAAGTAATATGATTAATTGAACATAAATTTATCATGAACTTAGTCCTGGTAGTATTAGCATATCTATGTTGTAGATCAATAGCTCGCGTTTAGTTCCCCTGTTTTATTTTTGATATGTTCCTAGAGAAAACTAAGCTGGAAGATGTTAGTAGCAATGATGCGGATTGGATCCATGATCTGAGGTTTATCCTCATTGCTGCACAGAAGAATTATGTTCTTGATGCACCGCTAGGTGACAAACCTATTGCAGGAGTAGATGCAGATGTTATGAACGTTTGGCTAGCTCAATATGATGACTACTTGATAGTTTAGTGCACCATGCTTAAACGACTTAGAATCAGGACTTCAAAGACGTTTTGAACGTCATGGACCATATGAGATGTTCCAGGAGTTTAAGTTAATATTTCAAGCAAATACCCGAGTTGAGAGATATGAAGTCTCCAACAAGTTCTATAGCTAAAAGATGGAGGAGAATAACTCAAGCAGTGAGCATGTGCTCAGATTGTCTGGGTACTACAATCGCTTGAATCAAGTGCGAGTTAATCTTCCAGATAAAATAGTGATTGACAGAATTCTCTAGTCACCATCACCAAGTTAGTAGAACTTCGTGATGAACTATAATATGCAAGGGATAACGGAAACGATTCCCAAGCTCTTCGTGATGCTGAAATCGACGAAGGTAGAAATCAAGAAAAGCATCAAGTGTTGATGGTAAACAAAACCACTAGTTTCAAGTAAAGGGGCAAAGGGAAGAAAGGGGAACTTCAATAAGAACGGCAAGCAAGTTGCTTCTCAAGTGAAAAAACCCAAGTCTGGACCTAAGACTGAAACTGAGTGCTTCTACTGCAAAGGGACTGGTCGCTGGAAGCGGAACTACCCCAAGTAATTGGCGGATAAGAAGGATGGCAAAGTGAACATATGTATATTTGATATACATGTTATTGATGTGTACTTTACTAGTGTTTATAGCAACCCCTCAGTATTTGATACTAGTTCAGTTGCTAAGAATAGTAACTCGAAACGGGAGTTGCGGAATGAATAGAGACTAGTTAAGGGTGAAGTGACGATGTGTATTGGAAATGGTTCCAAGATTGATATGATCATCATCCTACACTCCCTATACTTTCGGAATTAGTGTTAAACCTAAAATAAATGTTATTTAGTGTTTGCGTTGAGCATGAATATGATTGGATCATGTTTATTGCAATACGGTTATTCATGTAAGTTAGAGAATAATTGTTGTTCTGTTTACATGAATAAAATCTTCTATGGTCATACACCCAATGAAAATGGTTTATTGGATCTCGATCATGGTGATACACATTTTCATTATATTGAAGCCAAAAGATGCAAAGTTAATAATGATAGTGCAACTTATTTGTGGCAATGTCGTTTAGGTCATATTGGTGTAAAGCGCATGAAGAAAATCCATGCTGATGGGCTTTTGGAATCACTTGATAATGAATCAGTTGATGCTTGCGAACCATGCCTCATGGGAAAGATGACTAAGACTCCATTCTCCGGAACAATGGAGCGAGCAAAAGATTTGTTGGAAATCATACATACTGATGTATGTGGTCCGATGAATATTGAGGCCCGCGGCAGGTATCATTATGTTCTGATCTTCACAGATGATTTGAGCAGATATGAGTATATCTACTTGATGAAACACAAGTCTGAAACATTTGAAAAGTTCAAAGAATTTCAGAGAGAAGTGGGCAATCATCGTAACAAAAATAAAAGTTTCTACGATATGATCGCAGAAGTAAAATATTTGAGTTACAAGTTTGGCCTTCAGTTAAACAACGTGAAATAGTTTCACTACTCACGCCACCTGGAACACCACAGTTTAATGGTGTGTCTGAACATCGTAACCGTACTTTATCAGATATGGTGCGATCTATGACGTCTCTTACCGATTTACCGCTATCGTTTTGGGGTTATGCATTAGAGAGAGCTACATTCACGTTAAATAGGGCACCATCTAAATCCGTTGAGATGACACCGTATGAACTATGGTTTGGCAAGAAACCTAAGCTGTCGTTTCTTAAAGTTTGAGGTTGCAATGCTTATGTGAAAAAGTTTCAACCTGATAAGCTCAAACCCAAATTGGAGAAGTGCGTCTTCATAGGATACCCAAAAGAAAATGTTGGGCACACCTTCTATCACAGATCCGAAGGCAAGATATTCATTGCTGAGAATGGATCCTTTCTAGAGAAGGAGTTTCTCTCGAAAGAAGTGAGTGGGAGGAAAGTAGTACTTGATGAGGTAACTGTACCTGCTCTCTTATTGGAAAGTAGTTCATCACAGAAATCTGTTCCTATGACTACTACACCAATTAGTGAGGAAGCTAATGATGATGATCATGTAACTTCAGATCAAGTTACTACCGAACCTCGTAGGTAAACCAGAGTGAGATCCGCACCAGAGTGGTACGGTAATCCTGTTCTGGAGGTCATGTTACTTGACCATGACGAGCCTATGAACTATGAGGAAGCGATGATGAGCCCAGATTCCGCGAAATGGCTTTAGGCCAGGAAATCTGAGATGAGATCCATGTATGAGAACAAATTATGGACTTTGATTGACTTGCCCATTGATCGGCGAGCCATTGAGATTAAATGGATCTTCAAGAGGAAGACGGACGCTGATAGTAGTGTTACTATCTACAAAGCTAGAATTGTCGCAAAAAGGTTTTCGACAAGTTCAAGGTGTTGACTATGATGAGAGTTTCTCACTCTTATCTATGCTTAAGTCTATCCGAATCATGTTAGCAATTGCCGCATTTTATGAAATATGGCAAATGGATAAACGAAACTGCATTCCTTAATGGATTTATTAAAGAAGAGTTGTATATGATGCAACCAGAAGGTTTTCTCAATCCTAAAGGTGCTAACAAAATATGCAAGCTCCAGCGATCCATCTATGGACTGGTGCAAGCATCTCGGAGTTGGAATATATGCTTTGACAAGTTGATCAAAGCATATAGTTTTATACAGACTTGCAGTGAAGCCTGTATTTACAAGAAAAGTGAGTGGGAGCACTACAGCATTTCTGATAAGTATATGTGAATGACATATTGTTGATTGGAGATAATGTAGAATTATTTTGCAAAGCATAAAGGAATGTTTGAAAGGATTTTTTCAAAGAAAGACCTCGGTGAAGCTGCTTACATATTGAGCATCAAGATCTATAGAGATAGATCAAGACGCTTGATAAGTTTTTCAATGAGTACATACCTTGACAAGATTTTGAAGTAGTTCAAAATGGAACAGTCAAAGAAGGAGTTCTTGCCTGTGTTACAAGGTGTGAAGTTGACTAAGACTCAAAACCCGACCACGGCAAAAGATATAGAGAGAATGAAAGTCACTCCCTATGCCTCAGCCATAGGTTCTATAAAGTATGCCATGTTGTGTACCAGACCTTAGGTCATCCACTTGAGGGAAAATTGCTACTGTCCTACAAAACTGTTGGGGAACGTAGTAATTTCAAAAAAATTCCTACGCACACGCAAGATCATGGTGATGCATAGCAACGAGAGGGGAGAGTGTTGTCCACGTACCCTCGGAGACCATTAAGCGGAAGCGTTATAACAACGCGGTTGATGTAGTCGTACGTCTTCACGATCGACCGATCCTCAGCACCGAACATACGACACCTCCGCGTTCAGCACATGTTCAGCTCGGTGATGTCCCGCGAACTCACGATCTAGTAGAGCTCGGGGAAGAGTTTCGTCAGCATGACGGCGTGGTGACGATGTTGATGAAGCTACCGACGCAGGGGACAATAGCAATTTTCCCTCAAGTGGATGACCTAAGGTTTGGTACACAACATGGCATACTTTATAGAACCTATGGCTGAGGCATAGGGAGTGACTTTCATTCTCTCTATATCTTTTGTCGTGGTCGGGTTTTGAGTCTTACTCAACTTCACACCTTGTAACACAGGCAAGAACTCCTTCTTTGACTATTCCATTTTGAACTACTTCAAAATCTTGTCAAGGTATGTACTCATTGAAAAACTTATCAAGCGTCTTGATCTATCTCTATAGTCTGATGCTCAATATGTAAGCAGCTTCACCGAGGTCTTTCTTTGAAAAACTCCTTTCAAACATTCCTTTATGCTTTGCAGAATAATTCTACATTATCTCCAATCAACAATATGGCATTCACATATACTTATCAGAAATGCTGTAGTGCTCCCACTCACTTTTCTTGTAAATACAGGCTTCACTGCAAGTCTGTATAAAACTATATGCTTTGACCAACTTATCAAAGCATATATTCCAACTCCGAGATGCTTGCACCAGTCCATAGATGGATCGCTGGAGCTTGCATATTTTGTTAGCACCTTTAGGATTGACAAAACCTTCTGGTTGCATCATATACAACTCTTCTTTAATAAATCCATTAAGGAATGCAGTTTTGTTTATCCATTTGCCAGATTTCATAAAATGCGGCAATTGCTAACATGATTCGGATAGACTTAAGCATAGATACGAGTGAGAAACTCTCATCGTAGTCAACACCTTGAACTTGTCGAAAACCTTTTTGTGACAATTCTAGCTTTGTAGATAGTGATACTACTATCAGCGTTCGTCTTCCTCTTGAAGATCCATTTAATATCAATGGCTCGCCGATCAATGGGCAAGTCAATCAAAGTCCATACTTTGTTCTCATACATGGATCTCATATCAGATTTCATGGCCTCAAGCCATTTCGCGGAATCTGGGCTCATCATCGCTTCCTCATAGTTCGTAGGCTCGTCATGGTCAAGTAGCATGACCTCCAGAATAGGATTACCGTACCACTCTGGTGCAGATCTCACTCTGGTTTACCTATGAGGTTCGGTAGCAAATTGATCTGAAGTTACATGATCATCATCATTAGCTTCCTCACTAATTGGTGTAGTAGTCACAGGAACAGATTTCTGTGATGAACTACTTCCCAATAAGGGAGCAGGTATAGTTACCTCATCAAGTTCTACTTTCCTCCCACTCACTTCTTTCGAGAGAAACTCCTTCTCTAGAAAGGATCCGTCCTCAGCAATGAATATCATGCCTTCGGATCTACACCCAACATTTTCTTTTGGGTATCCTATGAAGACGCACTTCTCCGATTTGGGTTTGAGCTTATCAAGTTGAAACTTTTTCACATAAGCATTGCAACCTCAAACTTTAAGAAATGACAGCTTAGGTTTCTTGCCAAACCATAGTTCATACGGTGTCGTCTCAACAGATTTAGATGGTGCCCTATTTAATGTGAATGTAGCTGTCTTTAATGCATAACCCCAAAACGATAGTGGTAATCGGTAAGAGACATCATAGATCGCACCATATCTAATAAAGCACGGTTACGATGTTCGGACACACCATTACACTGTGGTGTTCCAGGTGGTGTGAGTAGTGAAACTATTTCACATTGTTTTAACTGAAGGCCAAACTCGTAACTCAAATATTTTACTTCCATGATCATATCGTAGAAACTTTTATTTTTCTTACGATGATTCTTCACTCTGAAATTCTTTGAACTTTTCAAATATTTCAGACTTGTGTTTCATCAAGTAGATATACTCATATCTGCTCAAATCATCTGTGAAGATCAGAAAATAATGATACCTGTCGCGAGCCTCAATATTCATCAGACCACATACATCAGCATGTATGATTTCCAACAAATCTGTTGCTCGCTCCATTGTTCCGGAGAACGGAGTCTTAGTCATCTTGCCCATGAGGCATGGTTCTCAAGCATCAACTGATTCATAATCAAGTGATTCCAAAAGCCCATCAGCATGGATTTTCTTCATGCGCTTTACACCAATTTGACCTAAACGGCAGTGCCACAAATAAGTTGCACTATCATTATTAACTTTGCATCTTTTGGCTTCAATATTATGAAAATGTGTATCACTACGATCGAGATCCAACAAACCATTTTCATTGGGTGTATGACCATAGAAGGTTTTATTCATGTAAATAGAACAACAATTATTCTCTAGTTTACATGAATAACCGTATTGCAATAAACATGATCCAATCATATTCATGCTCAACGCAAACACTAAATAACATTTATTTTAGGTTCAACACTAATCCTGAAAGTATAGGGAGTGTGCGATGATGATCATATCAATCTTGGAACCACTTCCAATACACATCGTCACTTCACCCTTAACTAGTCTCTGTTCATTCTGCAACTCCCGTTTCGAGTTACTATTCTTAGCAACTAAACTAGTATCAAATACTGAGGGGTTGCTATAAACACTAGTAAAGTACGCATCAATAACATGTATATCAAATATACCTATGTTCACTTTGCCATCCTTCCTATCCGCCAATTACTTAGGGTAGTTCCGCTTCCAGTGACCAGTCCCTTTGCAGTAGAAGCACTCAGTTTCAGGCTTAGGTCCAGACTTGGGTTTTTCACTTGAGCAGCAACTTGCTTGCCGTTCTTCTTGAAGTTCCCCTTTCTTCCCTTTGTCCCTTTACTTGAAACTATTGGTTTTGTTTACCATCAACTCTTGATGTTTTTCTTTATTTCTACCTTCATCGATTTCAGCATCACGAAGATCTTGGGAATCGTTTCCGTTATCCCTTGCATATTATAGTTCATCACAAAGTTCTACTAACTTGGTGATGGTGACTAGAGAATTCTGTCAATCACTATTTTATCTGGAAGATTAACTCCCACTTGATTCAAGCGATTGTAGTACCCAGACAATCTGAGCACATGCTCACTCCTTGAGCTATTCTCCTTCATCTTTTAGCTATAGAACTTGTTGGAGACTTCATATCTCTCAACTCGAGTATTTTCTTGAAATATTAACTTCAACTCCCGGAACATCTCATATGTTCCATGACGTTCAAAACGTCTTTGAAGTCCCGATTCTAAGCCGTTAAGTATGGTGCACTAAACTATCAAGTAGTCATCATATTGAGCTAGCCAAACGTTCAGAACGTCTGCATCTGCTCCTGCAATAGGTCTGTCACCTAGCGGTGCATCAAGGACATAATTCTTCTGTGCAACAATGAGGATAATCCTCAGATCATGGATCCAATCCGCATCATTGCTACTAACATTTTTCAACTTAGTTTTCTCTAGGAACATATAAAAATTAAACGGGGAGCAATATCGCGAGCTATTGATCTACAACATAGATATGCTAATACTACCAGGACTAAGTTCATGATAAATTAGAGTTCAATTAATCATATTACTTAAGAAATCCCACTTAGAAAGATATCCCTCTAATCCTCTAAGTGATCACGTGATCCAAATCAACTAAACCATGTCGGATCATCACGTGAGATGGAGTAGTATCAATGGTGAACATCAATATGTTGATCATATCTACTATATGATTCACGCTCGACCTTTCGGTCTCCGTGTTCCAAGGCCATATCTGTTATATGCTAGGCTCGTCAAGTTAAACCTGAGTATTCCGCGTGTGCAACTGTTTTGCACCCATTGTATTTGAACGTAGAGCCTATCACACCCGATCATCACGTGGTATCTCAGCACGAAGAACTTTCGCAACGGTGCATACTCAGGGAGAACACTTATATTTTGATAATTTAGTGAGGGATCATCTTATAATGCTACCGTCAATCAAAGCAAGATAAGATGCATAAAAGATAAAAATCACATGCAAAATAAGTGATATGATATGGCCATCATCATCTTGTGCTTGTGATCTCCATCTTCGAAGCACCGTCATGATCACCATCGTCACCGGCGCGACACCTTGATCACCATTGTACCATCGTTGTCGTCTCGCCAATCTTATGCTTCCACGACTATCGCTACCGCTTAGTGATAAAGTAAAGCATTACAGCGCAATTGCATTGCATACAATAAAGCGACAACCATATGGCTCCTGCCAGTTGCCGATAACTCGGTTACAAAACATGGTCATCTCATACAATAAAATTTAGCATCATGTCTTGACCATATCATATCACAACATGCCCTGCAAAAACAAGTTAGACGTCCTCTACTTTGTTGTTGCAAGTTTTGCGTGGCTGCTACGGGCTTAGCAAGAACCGTTCTTACCTACACATCAAAACCACAACGATAGTTTGTCAAGTTGGTGATGTTTTAACCTTCGCAAGGACCGGGCGTAGCCACACTTGGTTTAACTAAAGTTGGAGAAACTGACACCCGCCAGCCACCTGTGTGCAAAGCACGTCGGTAGAACCATTCTCGCGTAAGCGTACGCATAATGTCGGTCCGGGCCACTTCATCCAACAATACCGCCGAACCAAAGTATGACATGCTGGTAAGACATATGACTTATATCGCCCACAACTCACTTGTGTTCTACTCGTGCACAACATCAACACATAAAACCTAGGCTCGGATGACACTGTTGGGAAACGTAGTAATTTCAAAAAAAATCCTACGCACACGCAAGATCATGGTGATGCATAGCAACGAGAGGGGAGAGTGTTGTCTACGTACCCTCGTAGACCGGCAACGGAAGTGTTGACACAACGTAGAGGAAATAGTCGTACGTCTTCCCGATCTGAACGATCCAAGTACCGAATGTACGGCACCTCCGAGTTCTGCACACGTTCAACTCGGTGACGTCCCTCGAGTTTCGATCCAGCAAAACGTTGAGGGAGAGTTTCTCAGCACGACGGCGTGATGACGGTGATGATGTTCTACCGACGCAGGGCTTCGCCTAAGCACCACTACGATATGACCGAGGTGGAATATGGTGGAAGGGGGCACCGCACACGGCTAAGGAACGATCACGAGGATCAACTTGTGTGTCATGGGGAGCCCCCTTGCCTCAGTATATAAAGGAGGGAGAGGGGAGGTGCGGCCGGCCCTATGGGTGCGCCTGGAGGAGTCCTACTCCAACCGGGAGTAGGACTCCCCCCTCTTGCCTTGTTGGAAAAGGAAGGAGGAAGGGAGAAAGAGGAAAGGGGGGCGCCCCCCCCCCTTCCTTGTCGTATTCGGACTAGGGGGGAGGGGGCGCGCGGCCTGCCCTGGCCGGCCCTCCTCTTCTCCCTTATGGCCCATGAAGGCCCAATAACCCTCGGGGGATTCCGGTAACCCCCCGGTACTCCGGTAAAATCCCGATTTCACCCGGAACGTTTCCGATATCCAAATATAGGCTTCCAATATATCAATATTTATGTCTCGACCATTTCGAGACTCCTCGTCATGTCCGTGATCACATCCGGGACTCCGAACAACCTTCGGTACATCAAAACACAAAAACCCTAATTACGATCGTCACCGAACTTTAAGCGTGCGGACCCTACCGGTTCGAGAACTATGTAGACATGACCGAGACACGTCTCTGGTCAATAACCAATAGCGGAACCTGGATGCTCATATTGGCTCCTACATATTCTACAAAGATCTTTAACGGTCAGACCGCATAACAACATGCGTTGCTCCCTTTGTCATCGGTATGTTACTTGCCCGAGATTCGATCGTCGGTATCTCAATACCTAGTTCAATCTCGTTACTGGCAAGTCTCTTTACTCGTTCCGTAATACATCATCCTGCAACTAACTTATTAGTTGCAATGCTTGCAAAGCTTGAGTGAGGTGCATTATCGAGAGGGCCCAGAGATACCTCTCCGACAATCGGAGTGACAAATCCTAATCTCGAAATATGCCAACCCAACAAGTACCTTCGGAGACACCTGTAGAGCACCTTTATAATCACCCAGTTACGTTGTGGCGTTTGGTAGCACACAAAGTGTTCCTTCGGTAAACGGGAGTTGCATAATCTCATAGTCATAGGAACATGTATAAGTTATGAAGAAAGCAATAGCAACAAACTAAACGATCAAGAGCTAAGCTAATGGAATGGGTCAAGTCAATCACATCATTCTCCTAATGATGTGATCCCGTTAATCAAATGACAACTCATGTCTATGGTTAGGAAAC
>NC_053027.1:435534395-435617600 GCF_003073215.2 Triticum urartu | reverse complement strand
GCCAGCAGAGTCCATTAGCTGTTGGGAAGATCTGGAAGCCGCATTCCTCGACAACTTTCAGGGCACTTATGTGCGGCCACCACATGCCGATGACTTGAGCCACATAATTCAGCAGCCAGAAGAATCGGCCAGGCAATTCTGGACTCGGTTCCTAACAAAGAAAAATCAAATCATCGACTATCCGGATGCAGAGGCCCTAGTGGCTTTCAAACACAACATCTACGACGAATGGCTAGCCCGGCACCTTGGTCAGGAAAAGCCAAAATCTATGGCAGCCCTCACGCCACTCATGCCCCGCTTTTGTGCGGGAGAAGAGAGCTGGCTGGCTCGCAGCAATAACATATCAAAGAACCATGGTACTTCGGATACCAAGGATGGCAATAGCAGGTCACGTCGCAACAAACATAAGCGCCGCATTAATAGCGATAATACCGAGGATACGGCAGTCAATGCCGGATTCAAAGGCTCTAAACCCGGTCAGCGGAAAAAGCCATTCAAACAAAGTACGCCGGGTCCGTCCAGCTTGGACCGTATACTCGATTGCTCGTGTCAAATACACGGCACCTCAGAAAAGCCAGCCAATCACACCAACAGGGATTGTTTGGTGTTCAAGCAGGCCGGCAAGTTAACTGCCGAAAACAAGGACAAGGGGCCACATAGCGATGACGAGGAGGAGCCCGGCAGCCACACACCGGAGGACTGAAGAGGTTTCCCCCACAAGTACGGACGGTGAACATGATATACGCAACCCACATCCCCAAGAGGGAGCGGAAGCGTGCGCTCAGGGACGTATATGCGTTGGAGCCAGTCGCCCAAAAGTTCAACCCATGCTCCTCCTATCCGATCACTTTCGATCGCAGGGACCATCCCACTAGTATCCGTCATGGCGGATTCGCCACACTGGTTCTGGACCCAATCATTGACGGATTTCACCTCACTCGAGTCCTTATGGATGGCGGCAGCAGCCTGAACCTGCTTTATCAGGACACAGTGCACAAAATGGGTATAGATCCCTCAAGGATCAAACCGACAAAAACGACCTTTAAGGGCGTCATTCCAGGCGTAGAGGCCCATTGCACAGGCTCCATTACACTAGAAGTGGTCTTCGGATCCCCGGATAACTTCCGAAGCGAAGAGTTAATTTTCGATATAGCCCCATTCCGCAGTGGTTATCATGCACTGCTCGGGCGAACCGCATTTGCGGGATTCAATGTGGTACCGCATTATCCATACCTCAAGCTCAAGATGCCAGGACCTCGCGGGGTTATTACAGTCAATGGAAACACAAAGCGCTCTCTCCGAACGGAGGACCACACCGCGGCCCTCATAGCAGAAGCGCAAAGCAACCTCTTAAGGCAATCCACCAGATCGGCGTTTCAAGACCCGGACACCTTCAAGCGCGCTCGGAGCAATCGGCAACACCCTAGTCCTAGCCAAACGGCGAAACTCGTGCCACGTGTACACAATTATGCATTAAAAATACCATGGGCACAGGTGGGGAGGGGGGCACAACTGCGGCACGCCCCAAGACGCGGCTTAAACCGCACTAGGGGCTTCCTTTTTGGTTATTTTTCTCTTTTTCAGGACCTTAATCTCTGGAAACCCTATCCGGCAGCACTATCGCCAAACACATGATGCAGCAACCAAGGAGGCAGAAAGCTACGTCACACCACGGAATTCCTAGGTGGATTACAATAACGAGCGAAATATTTGATTTAATGCTATTCCTCAGCTTGCCCTTGGAAGGGACATAGTCCTACTCTTTGCTTATCGCACTATCTATATCATTCTGCTTTAACGCACCTTTTTGAATAAACAATGCATAACATCACGACTATTATTGCATTCTTGTTATATATATATGTGTGTGTGTGTGTGTGTGTTTGTGTGTGTGTGTGTTTATTGACGACGCCTTGCAACCGTACACTTTGGTACGGCCAATACACCAGGGGCTTACGTACCCCACAATATGGTGTGAAAAGTCCGAACACTTTCACAAGTGCGGCACCCCGAACTCATAGCATTATATGCATCAGCTCCGAATCATGTCTTTGGTCAAATGTTGGGTTTGCCTGGCTCCTATGTTTTGGTACCTTACGTTCCGCTCTATCGGCTAAGGTAGCACTAGGAGAACTACTGCGATTGTGCCCCGGTTCTGCTGGGCTGAGCACCTCAGTAGAGAAAGCTAAAACTGACTGTCATGATAAGGCGAGAGACTGGTCGCTGTTCGGCGAGGTTTTTCGAGTCCCTAAAGACTTATGCCGCTTAGAGTGAGGGGCCGGCCCTGTCCGGCTTAAAGGCGTGTATCGCGCCCCGAATTCGGCCTTCCGAATGCCAGGGGCTTCGCCGAAATTTAAAATTATAGAATTCTATGGCTAAGTGAGAGTGATAAAGCATTATTAGTCTGGTTTCCTTGTTTGTTGTGCTGAGCACCTCCCTCGAAGGACCTAAACATGGGAACAAGAGTGCTCAGGTTTATCTCGAACACCCCAGCACTCGTGGCATGGGGGCAGAAGCCGAGGACTAGCCATCTCTCAGATTGGATAATCAGCCAAACAGAAGGTAATATTTTAAATTCACACAAGCGTTGCATAGCGCATATGAAACAAGTATTCATCATACAGGATCACACGAGCAAGTTCACTCAAATATTACATCCTTTGAACATTCGTCCGCTACAAGACGGGCACCCTTCAGGACACCCTCATAATAAATCTTGGGGGTGCGATGCTCCTTGCCCTGTGGCGGCCCTTCCTTGATCAGCTTCACAGCGTCTAGCTTGGCCCACTACACCTTCACACGGGCGAAAGCCCGGCGTGCACCTTCGATGCAGACGGACCGCTTGACGACCTCCAGCCGTGGGCAGGCATCCACAAGCCGCCTCACCAGGCCGAAGTAGCTGTTCGGAAGGGCGTCGCCAGGCCACAGCCGGACTATAAGGCCCTTCATGGCCTGTTCGACCGCCTTGTGCAGCTCGACCAGCTGCTTTAGCTGGTCGCTCAGAGGCATTGGGTGTTCGGTCTCAGTATAGTAAGACCAGAATAGCTTCTCCGTTGAGCTTCCCTCCTCGGCCTGGTAAAACTGTGCGGCATCCGACACGCTGCGGGGCAAATCTGCGAATGCTCCTGGAGAACTCCGAATTCGGGTAAGTAATCGGTAATTTACTTTTACATGCTTTCTCTGCATATAGAATGCCTTACCCGCCGCTATCTTCTTCATTGCATCGATCTCCTGGAGGGCCTTTTGGGCTTCGGCCTTGGCACTTTTTGCGCTCTCGAGGGCCGCGGCAAGCTCAGACTCTCGCGTCTTCGAGTCAAGCTCCAACGCCTCGTGCTTCGTCATGAGAGCCTGGAGCTCTTGATACACCTCGCCCACACGAGCCTCTTGCTTTTCCCGCTCGGTGCGCTCCTTGGCTGCTTTATCTTCGGCCTGTGTTAGCGCTTGCTTCAGGGTTGCCACCTCGGTCGGGGCCCCTGGCAAATATACGATGATCCTATCATTTTGCAATTGCATCTTCTTTTATATATACATATCTATAGACAGAGTATTACTTACCCTTGTTCTCCTCGAGCTGCCTCTTGGCCAGGCCGAGCTCTTTCTTGGACCCCTCAAGGTCCTGCTTCAGTACGGCGACCTCCGCAGTCAGTGCGGCGGACGCCAGTAGCGAAGCCTGCATACGCATATTGACATACTCATATTAGACTCCTGCGATATTGTTTGGTCCTCTGTTCGGCTTTTCTTTGTGAACACCGAACAGAGCATCAGGGGCTACTGTCTATACGGTAATATTTTCCTATATTTCAAACACTTACCTCAAAGCCTGTTAGAAGGCTGGCACAGGCTTCAGTCAATCTGCTCTTGGCGGACTGAACCTTTTGGACCACCCCACTCATAATAGTACGGTGCTCCTCGTCGATGGAAGCGCTGCGAAGCGCTTCCAGCAGATTGTCCGGCGCCTCTGGATGGGCAGAGGTCACCGGCACAGGCGTCTTGCCCCTCTTAGAAGGAGGCCGCCTGCCCGAGCCCAGAACCACTGGAGGTTCCGGCGCGGTGTTTGGCTGAGGGCCGAACTCGGAGCTCTCAGGGGCCTTGTCCCCTCGGCTCCCGGAGTCCGGGAGGCCACCTTGAGGCGCCTCCGGGACTGTCTCCCCTCGACCCGGTGCCTCGTGAGACAGCACCTCGGCGTCGTCCGCAGGATGAGTGGAGGTGGCGGTCGGGACGGGATCGCTATCCATGTCCGACGAGCCTAGGGAGCTGTCCGATGATACATCGATACTGGCTCGTGGCGGCCTGCATAATCATGTTCAGCGTTAGGGAAAGCAGCGCGACAAAGGAATACTATGAGTTACTCTGGTATCCGAATAGTTACGATATCCCCAGGGGCTTGGCCCTGGGAAACCACTCGTCTTCGCCTTCATCGGCGGCGGTCGAACTGTCCGGAAGGAGAGTCCTTCCCTTCTTGGACCCTTCGCCCCCCCCCTAGTTGGGACGGCCTTCCTTTTCTTGTCTCCCCCGCCTGGAGGGGGAGCATCTTCTTCTTCCTACTCGTCTTAGGGGGAGGAGTGTGCCGCAAAGTCATCGGACGATGAGTCCGATAACACCTGGCGCCGGGAACTCTTTCGGGTTCCCTTGGCCTTCTTGGTCTTCTCTGGCACCTTGTAAGGAGCCGGAGTCAGCATCTCCGTCAGGAGAGCGTTTGCTGGGCCTTAGGGAAAAGGAGCCGGACAGTCGATCTGTCTGGCCATATCCTGCCAGTCTTGTCAAACGAACGGGAGCTTAGATCCCGCATAGAGTCAAACTATGTAAAACAAGTATCTTGTAAGAGGTAAAACAGCTTACCGCGCTGGCTTGGTGCTTCGCGCAGAATCCGTGATCCTCGGTAGTAGGAGGAGGAACCTCGGCGCCCTTGAATAGCACCTTCTAGGCATCCTCATGTGTTGTATCGAAGAGCCTGTTTAGAGTTTGGTGCTGCGCCAGGCTGAACTCCCACAAGTTGAAGGCCCATTGTTGACACGGGAGGATCCGGCGGATGAGCACGACCTGGACTACGTTGACGAGTTTGAGTTTCAAATACATGTTTGGAGTCCGTTCAGCTCTCCCGAACTACCCCAGGACAGGCCCTTCTCTTTCCATGAGGTGAGCCGCGTGGGGATGCCAGATTGGAACTCGAGGGCCGCTGCCCATGCAGGGTCACGCGGCTCGGTGATGTAGAACCACCCCGATTGCCACCCCTTTATGGTTTCCACAAAGGAGCCCTCGAGCCATGTAACGTTGGGCATCTTGCCCACCATGGCGCCTCCGCACTCCGCCTGGCGGCCACCCACTACCTTCGTGTTGACATTGTAGGTCTTCAGCCATAAGCCGAAGTGGGGCTTGATGCGGAGGAAGGCCTCGCACACGACGATAAACGCCGAGATGTTGAGGATGAAGTTCAGGGCCAGATCGTGGAAATCCAGGCCGTAGTAGAACATGAGCCCCCGGATGAATGGGTGGAGAGGGAATCCCAGTCCGCGGAGGTAATGGGTAAGGAACACTACCCTCTCATGGGGCCCAGTGGTGGGGATGAGCTGCCCCTCATCTGGGAGCCGGTGCGCGATGTCATCGGGCAGGTATCCGGCTCTCCTCAGCTTCTTGATGTTTCCCTCCGTGACGGAGGAGACCATCCACCTGCCTCCAGCTCCGGACATGGTTGGAGAAGGTTGAGGTGGGAAGTGCGGACTTGGGCGCTAGAGCTCGAGTGTGCGAAAACGGATGAGCAAAGGAGGAAGAAGGCGTGGATGAAAAGGTGAATCCTTATCCCTTTATATGGGCGGATGAAACTAAGCGTCCCCACTAGCCTGGTAAAACTCACTTATCCCCCAAGCGCCGTAATCCATGGCGCGGTTGGGTTACCCACGCCCGTATTGATGAGAATCCCGTGATAAGGGGACACGATCTCTGCTTTAACAAGACGTGTCAAAAAACTACCTCGCATTATGTACGGGGCTAGTTAAAGGAAACAGTTCGAATAAACACCGGGCTATGACATAATGTTGTTGCCAAAACAAGTCAGCAAATTGGATTTGTGGAAATATTATTCTCTCTATGGTAGTATGTGGAACTTATTTTGCAGGGTCGGACACTATCCTTATATTCAAATTCTTCCATGGTATATTCGGAGGAGGAACCCGCCTTGAAATGCCGAAGACAATACTGCGCGCCGGACTCATCGTCATTGAAAGCCTGGTTCAGGGGCTACTGAGGGAGTCCTGGATTAGGGGGTCTCCGGACAGCCGGACTATATCCATTGGCCGGACTGTTAGACTATGAAGATACAGGATTGAAGACTTTGTCTCGTGTCCGGATGGGACTCTACTTGGAGTGGAAGGCAAGCTAGGAAATAGGATATGTGTATCTCCTCCTTTGTAACTGACCTTGTGTAACCGTAACCCTCTATAGTGTCTATATAAACCGGAGGGTTTTAGTCCGTAGGACACAACAACTACAACATACAATCATACCATAGGCTAGCTTCTAGGGTTTAGCCTCTCCAATCTCGTGGTAGATCTACTCTTGTACTACCCATATCATGAATATTAATCAAGCAGGACGTAGGGTTTTACCTCCATCAAGAGAGCCCGAACCTGGGTAAAACATTGTGTCCCCTACCTCCTGTTACCATCCGCCTTGGACGCATAGTTCGGGACCCCCTACCCGAGATCCGCCGGTTTTGACACCGACAGTTACCAAAAAACCTGCCAAGAAGAAAACCACTGAATCTTCTGAACCAAACGTTTATGATGATCTGGATAATCTGGCATCAGAGGTAGAACTTGATTCTCTTGGTTCTTTTTTCATACACCTCATTGACAATGACTATTATCAGGATGATGCTGAAGCCAGCCAAGCTGATGAGGTAGAAGTAATTATTCTTTCCTCCAGTTCAGATCCTCTGCCAACACAGAAAACCCGTCAAGCAATCCAGAAAGTAAGATTTTCTCACCCTCTAGCTCACTTGGACCCAGACTTTCTTTTGAAGAAGCAGCAACACGAAGCTCGCCGCACAACCCGGCGGAGCAGCCATGTAGTTACTTCAGCTGGTTTGCCGAACACTCCAACCTGGAAATGTCGATCAGAGGTCTCATATATTTCAGATACTCCTTATCCCAAGGCGGGTTATTTCAGGCAAACTCTTAATCCGTCTGATTCAAACTATCAGGGAACACCTCATTCATCATCCGGCGAGTCAACGGCCACACAACTCCCTCCTCTCAAGACTGTTCCTGGGTGAGCACTTTAAACTTAAGCCTTGACGCTTTATACTTGTTGTTATACTAACTTTTATGTCTTTTCCTTTCAGAGCCAAGGCCATGCCCAGCAAAAAGGCTAAATTTGATAAACTGACTGATCATAACCCGACCACTAAACCAAAACAGATCCCAGAACAATTTGAGTCGAATGCTGATGGTATACATGATGATCCACCACCAGAACATCATGAAACCTTCACTGAACCAATGGACGACGACCCCACCGGCCATGCTACTGACCTGCCAAGTCCGGCCAAAGCTGCAGATAAACCGCCAAGCCCAGCCAAAGCGGCTGATGACCAATCGGACGATGTCATTGTCACTAGCGTTGGCCACACCACCCCTGGCAATCCTGTTGCTTTATCAAAGCATAATGCCAAGGAAGAATTTTTTGCTATGGATAAAGGCAAGTGGAAAACAGATTTATCTAGCTATGCCCACCTCAACGCCCAAGAGATTCATTCCGGCTTCTTAAATCGCCTGTATACAAGTCGTGACTATGAAGCTGGTTTAGTGGGCCTGATGAAGGAGTGATATGAGGTAAATACTATTAACTCTTCATAATTGTTTCTCTTGTGTCCAATTTCTAATATCAACTCCAGCAGCCCCCAAGGGCCGGTTTATGATATCATCGTGAACCGGGACTTCGTAATACTTCAACTTTTGCCTGCGTAGCCCCTAAGGATCGGTTTATTCCTTTAGGATGAATCGGTACCTTTCTGTCATAAAGCTTCCAAAATTCTTGATAACCATCTTTGTAAACCGATTGATGAAGAAAAATTCATAATTTAGACTTGAGCAAATATACATTAGCCCCCAAGTGTCAAGTATATAACTTGTTAAGTGCTTGGGACGTAAAAAATGTCAGTTGATAAAAGTCGTATGCATTAGCCCCCAAATGCCAAGTGTATAACCTGTTATGTGCTTGGGACTTGAAATATGCCCTATTAACTCATGACATGTCGATTGCAGGCCGATCTGGCCAAAAAGAATCTTAAATCGCCGACCTTCATGAAAATATTAAGTCCCAACAGGCAGAAACTTCCAAGGCTAAAGAAGAGCTGACTGGCGCTTTAACATCCATGGAACAACTGAAAGAAGGCTTTAAAAGCGGACGGGCAGGATGGGACGCTGAGAAAGCAACTCTGCTAAAGTGGGCAGAGGATGCTGAAACAGCTATTAAATTGGTAGCAGAAAAATTGACTGGCTTGAAGCGGCAAATCAATGCCATGACCACTATTGTGTTTGGTAAGTACCTTTATGATAAGGTTCAACATGTATTATCCCATAAACTACCGGTTTATCAATATGTTCAATGATGCAGGATATCGCATTACCCACCTGGGCTCTAATATGTAGAACAAGTTGCAGGCTGCCTATACTCTTATAGAGCAGTTATATACCGGCGCAGAGCGAATCATTTGCACTACCGCTCATAACAAACCGGCCCGAAACCTGATCAAGGAAACCTTAGAAAAGTTGTCAATGCTGCCTGCCCGGTTGGACGAGTTAAAAATATCAGCTGCAAGGGCAGGTGCTCTGACTGCGCTAATCTAGGCTAAATCCTGGATACCAGATCTTGACTCGGCTGACATAGGACGTGGCTATTCGAGCATAAAGGAAGACATGCCAGAGTTTGATAATGATGATCTTCGAGCTTTGACAAAGGAAATGCGCCCATTAGCGAGCAAATTGGCTGAAGAAACAGATTTTTCTCACTATCAACTGGTTTATGATAGTGACAACAAACGACTTGCTGTGCCAACTCATGATGTGGAGAATCTTATCCCACCAATCCATAAGCATACCTACGCTCCTGATGTTGACCCCTCCACTCTTATAAGCGACGAAGTTGTATTCAAGGCCCTAACTGGAATCGACTGGACCACCATTGATTTCCAGCCGCTGGGTGGAGAGGAGGGTGAACCGGTGCAGGATGATCCACAACCGTCAAGCCAGCCTGTCGAAGAGTCATAATCCGGGGGCCGGTTTAATCTTCTGCATACTAAAATACTTGCTGAAAACAATTATCCTTTTGGGCATCAAAACGCCTTGTAATATGCCAGCTTAAACACTTGGTCTGCTATGCCATCGTGCATATTCACTTTGCATGATACTGTTAATCCGCTGCGATTTATGTTATGTCTCCTTATGATCCTTAGCAGCTTTATTTGACCTGTTTCTGCATATAACAAGTTGAAAAGTGTCCTGGCGGTTTATCGCCAGACGGGTCATAATGCCCCACATATAATCTGGGTTTATAACTAGGCTGTATTGAATGATAATCAAATATGAAATATATCATACCTGTGACATTGAATCACATCGTTGGCTAACCAACTTTCTGAACTAAGGGTGATAAACCAAATCTTGAGTACTGATAAATCCTCCCTGTTTTGCCTATTTATAATAAAGCCGAACCGGGTTGTAATAAACACTGGTTTATTAGTATATCATACTAGCAACTTGTATTCAAAGCCAAACCGGGTCAATCAACACCGGTTTATATCTGATTGTATACTCACAACTTATAATCGACAGCGAAGCCGGGTTAATAGATACCAGCAATATTCTCAATTTGTTCGACCGACTTATAGTCAACAGCCAGGCCGGGTCAATAAACATCGGTTTAGTATAAAAATCATAAAAAGAAATATCAAAAAGAAAGATTTCAGAAGAAAATATATAAAAAGGGCGAGGCTTTTCATGGGCTGCCAGGCCACTGAATTAAACCATTTTACAAAGCCTTTATAAGATGGACATCACATCAACCAATCGTCATTTTAACTATGACAAGTTCAGGGTCTTTATAAGATTGACTTGTTAAACGTTCGACGGGTCTACCAGGATTACCTGGACGGAGTGGCTTACTTAAAAAGGCAGGATAACTCGGGGTTTTAGGTGAATACACTTGGCTTCCAGGCCTAGCTTTTATAGCCTATTACAAGGTTATAGACTCTTTGTTCTTGTAGAAGCAAAGAACCCCCTAGTAATATTTTGAGTTGTGCTCAATGGGTGCCTATGTTTGAGTTTTGATTTGCAACAGACTCTCTTTGGCTCCTTTTGACCTTGGGTGGCAAGCCCCCAAGTGTTTTTATGTGTGGCTTATGAGCCGGATCAATGGGTAATTAGAAGTCCGCTTTATAAACAGAAGCCCCCATGTAACCAAAAACCTTTCAAGGAATAACAGCAGAGGCCCCGCTTTAGCAGGGATGCCGGTTTATTATATTGATCATCATAATATATGTACATTGTCAATATTATGTACATTAGAGGAGCCTATGGCTCAAGTGTAGTAAGGCCAAAGATGAGCTATATTCCACGGCCAGTGGGTATCCTCCGATTTACGGGAGTCTTTGTGCTCTCGAACATCAATAAGGTAGTATGACCCATTGTGTAGATTCTTGCTAACCACGAAGGGTCCTTCCCAAGGCGGGGATAACTTGTGCATATCAGTCTGATCCTGGATGAGCCAGAGCACCAAATCCCCTTCTTGAAATGTTCTGGTTTTAACCCGATGACTATGATAATAATGCAGATCTTGCTGATAAATCGCCGAACGCGTCGCCACAATATCACGCTCCTCATCTAACAGGTCAAGTGCTTCCTGATGTGCCTTCTCATTGTCAGCTTCAACATAAGCCGCCACACGGGGTGAGTCATGACAGATGTCACTAGGGAGGACCTCCTTTGCTCCGTAAACCATGAAGAAAGGTGTATAACCCGTAGATCTGTTGGGCGTGGTATTGATGCTCCATAACACAGAAGGTAACTCCTCCACCCAACAACCCGGCTTCCACTTTAAAGGAACCATAAGCCGGGGCTTGATGCCTCTTAGGATCTCCTGATTGGCTCTCTCCGCCTGACCATTAGATTGGGGGTGAGCTACTGATGACACGTCAAGCCGGATGTGCTCACGTTGGCAAAATTCTTTCATGGCACCCTTGGACAGATTAGTGCCATTATCAGTTACAATACTGTGTGGAAAACCAAACCGGAAAATCACCCTTTTGGTGAACTGAACCGCCATGGCTGCATCACATTTACTAACTGGCTCTGCCTCTACCCACTTGGTGAACTTATCAACCGCAACCAAAAGGTGGGTCTTCTTATCCTTGGACCTCTTAAAGGGCCCAACCATATCCAGCCCCCAAGTTGCAAACGGCCAAGTGACTGGAATCATCCTCAATTCCTGAGCCGGAACATGAGCGCGGCATGAAAACTTCTGACAACCATCACACCTCTTTACCAAGTCCTCAGCATTAGCATGAGCCGTCAACCAATAGAAACCATGACGGAAAGCCTTCTCTACCAAGGATTTTGAACCGGCGTGGTGACCACAATCTCCTTCGTGGATCTCATGCAAAATCTCACAGCCTTCTTCAGGAGACACACAACGCTGAAACGCCCCTGTTACACTGCAATGATGCAATTCCCCATTGATAATGGTCATTGACTTGGATCGCCGGATTATCTGCCTGGCCAAAGTTTCGTCCTCCGGTAACTCGCCCTGATTCATATACGCCAAATATGGGACCGTCCAATCTAGGATAACATGAAGAGCTGCCACTAACTGAGCCTCCGGGTCAGGAACAGCCAAATCCTCCTCCGTAGGTAGCTTGACCAACGGGTTATGCAAAACATCCAGAAAAACATTGGGTGGAACCAGTTTATGTTGGGAACCCAAACGGCTTAAAGCGTCTGCCGCTTCATTCTTTTGCCGGTTCACATGGTCAACCTCATAACCCTTGAAGTGACCTGCAACAATATCTACTTCTCGTCGATACGCTGCCATGAGTGGGTCCTTGCAATCCCAAGTACCAGATACTTGATGAGCGACCAGCTCTGAGTCACCAAAGCACTTAACCCGGCTTAGATTCATCTCCTTAGCCATTCAAAGACCATGGAGTAAAGCCTCATATTCAGCTGCATTTTTAGTGTAAGGGAACATTAAACGGAGAACATAACAAAATTATCACCTCATGGGGAAGTTAACACGACTCCAGCCCCCGAGCCCTCCAATTGCCCGGACCCATCAAAATGAATAGTCCAATAAGTATGATCCGACTTTTCTTCCGGTGCCTGTAACTCTGTCCAGTCATTGATAAAATCCACCAGCGCATGGGACTTGATTGCTGTACGAGGCACATATTTTAACCCGTGAGGTCCAAGCTCAATATCCCACTTGGCAACTCGGCCAGTTGCCTCCTTGTTCTGGATTATATCTCCCAAAGGTGCAGAACTAACCACCGTGATGGGATGACCTTGAAAATACTGCTTGAGTTTCTGGCTTGCCATAAAAACTCCTTGCGCTCAATAAGTATCTCACTGATATAATAAACCGACCGTTGAACCGGATACTCCTTCCCAACTTCCTTGCGCTCCACCACAATGGCCACACTAATAGCCCGGGCATTAGCAGCCACATATAACAACAATGGCTCTTTATCAAACAAAGCAGCAAGGATAGGTGGCTCAGCAAATATCTTTTTCAAGTCCTCAAACACCGCATTAGCAGCATCACTCCAGACAAAATTATCTATGTTTTTCATCATCTGATATAGAGGGATAGCCTTCTCTCCTAATCGGCTGATAAACCGCCTCAATGCTGCAATACGACCCGCCAGACGCTGAACATCGTGAATACACGCCGGTTTAGCCAGAGACGTAATAGCTTTCATCTTTTCCGGATTAGCTTCAATGCCCCTATTAGACACTAGAAAACCCAAGAGCTTGCCCGCCGGAACACCAAAAACACACTTGGTCAGATTAAGCATCATCTTATAGACCCTGAGATTATCAAAAGTTTCCTTCAAGTCAGCTATCAACGTCTGCTCCTTTCTGGACTTCACCACAATATCATCCACATAAGCATGAACATTGCGCCCAATCTGATTATGCAAATAATTCTGCACGCAACACTGGTAAGTCGCCTGGGCGCTCTTGAGCCCAAAAGGCATAGATACATAGCAAAAGGCTCCAAAGGGAGTTCTAAAGTTGTCTTCTCCTGGTCCTTAATTGCCATTTTGATCTGATGATAACCAGAATAAGCATCCAGAAAGCTCAAACGCTCACAACCCACCGTAGCATCAATGATTTGATCAATACGAGGGAGAGCAAAGGGATCAGCCGGACAAGCCTTGTTCAAATCTCTGTAATCCACACACATCCGCCAAGTGCCGTTCTTCTTAAGCACTAGCACCGGGTTAGCTAACCACTCAGAGTGTAAAACTTCCACAATAAACCCTGCTGCCAAGATCCGGGCTACCTCCTCACCGATAGCCTTACGCCTTTCTTCATTGAAGCGGCGGAGAAATTGCCTGACCGGTTTAAACATAGGATCGATATTAAGAGTGTGCTCGGCGAGTTCCCTCGGTACACCTGGCATGTCAGAAGGTTTCCATGCAAAGATGTCCCAATTCTCACGGATGAACTCGATGAGCGCGCTTTCCTATTTCAGATCCAGATTAGCACTGATGCTAAACTGCTTGGATGAATCGCCAGGAAAAAAAATCAACTAACTTGGTTTCCTCAACTGATTTAAACTTCAATGCCGGATCATGATCTGTAGTTGGTTTTTTCAAGGAAGTCATATCCGTCGGATCAACATTATCCTTATAAAATTTCAACTCCTCTGTTGCACAAACTGACTCAGCATAAGCCGCATCTCCTTCTTCACATTCCAAAGCGATCTTACGACTCCCATGTACTGTGCTGGTCCCCTTATGACCTAGCATCTTGAGCTGCAAATATATATAACAGGGTCTCGCCATGAACTTAGCATAAGCCGGCCGTCCAAACAGGGCATGATAAGGGCTCTTGATTTTCACCACTTCAAAAGTCAATGTCTCTGATCTTGAATCATGATCATCTCCAAAAGCAACCTCCAGAGCTATCTTACTAACTGGATACGCCAATTTACCAGGTACCACACCATGGAAAACAGTGTTCAGCAGTTTAAGATTTTTATCTGTCAACCCCATGCGACGGAAGGTTTCATAATAAAGTATATTGATGTTGCTCCCTCCGTCCATGAGCACCTTGGTGAACTTATACCCCCAACCTGAGGTGCCACCACCAATGCTAGATGACCTGGGTTAGCAACCCGGGGTGGATGATCCTCTCGATTCCACAAAATGGGATGTTCAGACCTGCGCAGATAACGGGGCACTACCAGTTCAACGGAGTTTACTGCCCTTTTATGAAGCTTCTGATCGCGCCTGCATAAGCTAGTGGTGAAGACATGATACTGCGCACTATTCAACTGATTCGGATTGCTCTGGTAACCCGATTGCTGCTGTTGCTGACTCCCCTGATGATTATAACCACCCTAGTCGCCCTGACTGCCTTGATTGCCATGTCCGCTTTGGTTGCCTTGAAATCCCGAACCAGGACTACCTCCACCATAACCCGGCCCATGAGAATCGCCTCCTGAATTGCCGGGTGGTCCAGGATCGTATTGAAAAAGATCCGAGTTTTTGAACTCCCGCATAATAAAGCAGTCCTTCCAAAGGTGTGTTGCTGGTCTCTCTCACGTCCCGTGCCTTGGACAAGGCTGGTTTAACAGGCGCTCAATATTAACACTTGATCCTCCACCCCGCGAGGCGGTTTACCCTTACAACGCTAATTATTATTCTGCGTGTTGGTGTTAGCCACAAAATTCAAACTGTTATCTGCTTTGCGCTTACCGTTGTTTCCATGACCTGCCGGGTTATGCTGCTGCCCCTTGTTATCGCTGCTCTTCTTTCCCTTCCCCGGTTTTTCATCATCAGAGTCGGGGTCTTTGGTACTATCAGAGTCGGCATACTTAACCAGAGCTGGCATAAGCGTTCCCATGTCATTATAGTGATACTTGAGCCGTCCCAATTTCAACATCCAAGGCGTGAACCAGCAATTGCCCTCCAACGTTAAGACTGCTATATCGGCATTAATGCGGTCTGATGAATGCAAGATTTCTGAAACCCGGCGCAACCAATGGGTTGTCGATTCACCTTCTTCTTGGACACAGGCGGCTAAGTCCACAATTGACATGGGCTGCTTGCACGTGTCCTTGAAATTCTTGATAAACCGGGCTTTTAACGCAGCCCACGACTGATGGAGTTACCTGGCAAACTTTTCAGCCAAGTGCGAGCTGTTCTGTAACATCCCAATTTTCAATTTGGATGTTTACAATAGATCATTCACATGCATCCATGATTTATGCATTTTCCCCATTTGTTTTATTTGGTTCTTGATCCAAGGAACTTTGAGCAACACAAGGACCAAAAGAGAGAGTTGGAAGTTTCCCTAAAAACCAATTTTGAATTTTTTCGAAGTTGGAAGTTCGGATCAAATTTGGTTTCACCAAAAAAATTCATTTCCACTATATCAAAAATAAAATAAAGAGAGAAGATAAAATGACTTCTTCAAAATCAGAAAAGAATATTGGAAATTGAATTTGGAATCAAAATATATTTGTTGGGTTTTATTTGCACTTTATTTTATTAGTATAGCAAAAAGTTTATTTTTGAAAACTTGCATTTTAGGCCAGATAAATGTTCACAAGGTCATATATAAGACCATATATCTATGTGATTTTTTTCTGGGATTTTTTGGAGTTTTAATTGTATTTTGTAGCCCTAAAGTGCTTTTGTAAAAAATACGTTTAAAAAAACGTGGGTAGCCAAGGCGCAAGGGAGGCCCTGCCTTCTTCACGACAGGGTCATCTTCAACCTCCAGTATGTACGCACGCAAGCAGGGCAGCATCCCACCCTAGCGCACCACCCCTTCCCTTCCTCTCCCTCGCTCCAAAACCGCTCTGAACGGAATCCCCTCGCCTCCCTCGACCCTTTGCCCTCCTTAGTGTGCCTTGGAGTCGCCTGTAATGGCCATTACGAGGCAGAGAAACAACCACCATTAAACACCACAATCTTTTCGGATTCTGACCTCTCCAAGCCCTATATAAAGCACCCCTGGGAGCTCCTCTCAACCCTCATCCGAAGCCCTCTACTTCTAGAGATTTTCCCCCTCCCTAACCTCGCCAGTTGCTCACCGGAGTTCGTGGATTCCGGTGGCTTCTCCACCACGCCAGGAGGCGATACCGACCCCGCGGTGCTGTTCCCCGGATCCGCCTCACGTTGCTCTTCACCGTTCCGCATGCGTCCTTCGGCGAAGCACAACGGAGTTGCCTTCTTCCTTGTCACCGGTGACAAGTCTGGTGAGCACCCAGCCAGCCAATCAGAGGGCGCCACTTGGCATCTGGCAGAATTATTTTTTCTCTTTTTCCAGTATTTTTCCAATCTTAGATTCTATACCAATTCTTGTTTCTAGTATATCTTTTAGTCTATAGATCCGATTTAGTTGATTCTTTTTCCTACTAGTTCATAGATATCCCATCTATCCAGAGAACCAAACGAAAAATATTTTTTAAAATTTGAATTCAAACAGATCTGAATTCAAACTTCGTTAGTCCATATCTCGAGTTTCGTAACTTCGTTTTAGGTGATTCTTTTTGCAAATCAAAGCTAGTAACATGTACTTTCTGTTAAAACAAAAACCATTTATTTTTGTTGCTGTAAAAATTACGTTCTATACAGAAACTTTATTTGGTTGTTTTTGAAGTTTACCGAAGACTTTTATTTGCTTTCTTTTTGGATCTTTGCTTGTATGCTTATGTATGTTATTGCTTGCTTACGCTAGATCATCTGGAGTGCGAAGCTTACTACTACGAATCTTTACAGTTCAACGAACGTCAGCAAGGAAAGTTCACACTTTGATCATAATTTTCAGTACCCAGTTTTTACTATGCATTAGTTTCACCCTCAAAGATTGCATGAGTAGGATTGGACACATGTGGTTATGCTATGTAGTTCATGTGGTAGGAACCTATGACCTTTCATCACCTCGGGAATATTCATTATATCATATATTGCTTAGCCTTGCTCGTAGATGGGGATTGGTATGTGTGATCCATGGAAGTTGTGAGAATTAATAATTTTGGGATAACCTAAGGTGGCAACTTTAATACACATCTGGGTGGATTGTTTGGGGCACCTGGAGAAACCAGTGCTTGTCCAAGGGGAATCCCATAGTACCCGTGTGATTACCCTAGGTCCGCCACCCAGGCTCAAAGGATCATAAGATATTTCATGCCTAGAAACTTCTGTGTGCAGCCACAAGCCATTATGGGCTCTGGCATAGTTGAGTAAGTTGTGTGACATGTTTCCGTGGTAGACTAGCTGATGTAGGGGAAAGTAGGTGTACCGGTCTACCCAGGGTTAAGGGGAAATGCTTCTAAAATGCTATGTCTCGATCTTCTGATCATGGAGGCGGTCGAGTCTTGTGGGGAAAAGTGCGCAAACCTTTGCAGAGTGTACAAACTAATCATGATTAGCCGTGTCCCCGGTTACGGGCATCTTGAGTATCTAGAAGTGAATTATTGGTTGATCTCATCACTCTTTTTAATGAAATTATTGGGATGCTAATAACTTGGGAATTTTCGGATTGAGTTGGAGCAACCTTCTCAATAGTGGCATTTAATTTAGTAGTAAAAAATGTATTCCTTTGTTGTAGGGTAAAATTAGCTTTATGTTGCATAAAACTTAGAGCCTCCACCAGCTAAATTTGCATATAGAGATAGTCTTTTCATTTATTATTATTCTATGGTGTGGAATTGCCAGTATATTCCATGTGCTGACCTACACGGCTGCAATGTCTCATGTTGTAGACTTTTCCAACGAAGATTAAAGGTGTGATAGGTCATTGTTCTACACTCAGTTTGCCGTGGAGTTGGATGGACTCATTTACCTTCAATGCTTCTGCAATTACTTTTATTGAGACGGCCTTTGGCCATATTATTGTAATAAATACTCTTTTGAGGACCTTGATGTAATAAAGTGTGTGGTTGAACTCTGTTATAATTCCTCGAGTACTGTGTGTGATAGCATACCGATCCAGGGATGACACTTAAGCATAGTGACTTCGATCCATTTGGGTCAGGTCACTACAAGATGGTATCAGAGCACACGCTGACTATAGGACGCAACCACTAGGAAATGGAAAGCCATAGGAAGAAAACTCTATTTTACAACTTCCTTAAATATCCGTTGGTCTATACTCTTCTCTATTCATTTCTATCTCTTCTCCACTTCAATAAAATAGTTGTTGAACCCCATCACCAAGTTGCTCAACCCGATGTGACCATGACCTATGAAGACATCATTGACGACGAAGAAGAAGAAGCTAGAGTTAACTTTGAGAAGATTTAGTTCAAACCACCATTACCAGGTTGAGTCCAACGAATGATTGCGGTAGTATGAAGAGATCATATCTCTTGTGGATATGACCTTACCTGTAGGTTTTTGCTTGTGTTGTGTGATCTGTGTGGATTGCGCGATTTGAAATTTTCTTGCTATCATAAGCATATGGGTAGTGATTTCTCTCATTAGGCCCTTATTCTATTCTTATTTCTCATCCACTCTAAACCTAACAGATGCCTCCAAGACGTGACCCAGAATTCCCACCGGAACTTACCCAGTTGATCCAGAACCAGAATGCCCTCATGCAGCTACTCATCTAGAATCAGAACCAGAACAACAAAACCCCACCGCCACCACCCCCGGTCGACAACCTTACCCATTTCCTGAGGCTGAACCCACTAGTGTTCTCTAGCAGCACAGAGCCAATCATTGCAGATGACTGGCTTCGCAATATCGGAAGGGAGCTGACCACTGCAGGATGCACTGATGCTGAGAAGGTGCTCTTTGCCGCACATCAACTGGATGGACCAGTAGCATCATGGTGGGAGAATTACACCACCACATTCCCCATAGCCAATGTGACTTGGGATCAGTTCCAGCAGGCGTTTCATACCGCACATGTTTCAGCCGGAGCTATGATTTTGAAGAAGCGTGAGTTCCGCAACTTACGCTAGGGAAATCGTTCTGTTGGTGATTATGTGGAGGAATTCAGCAAGTTATCCAGGTATGCTCCCAGAGACGTGGCTGATGATGCCGCTAAGCAGGAGAAATTTCTAGAGGGACTAAATGATGATCTGGGACTTCAGTTGACTGTGGCTACCTTTAACAATTATCAAGAGTTGGTCGACAAGGCTCTCATTCTGGAAGGCAAGCAGCAGCAGGTGGAGAATCGCAATAGGAAGTACGGACAGGGAAAGTGCAACTCTGGAGTTCAGCATCTGGAAATAATGGATCAGGATCTGGCAAGTATGGTGGACACACTCACCATAACCATGGAGGACATTCACATCATGGAGGGAATGGACACAACCATAATGGCCATAGGAATGGCAATGGAGGAAACAACAATCAACATCACTCCAACCCTGCTACACCGGCAAAGAAGGATCTGAGCCACATTACCTGTTTCAAGTGCGGGAAAACCGGACACTACGCCACCGATTGCCCTGAGGCCAAGAACGGGAACGGTAATGGAAGCTCTGGAGGCAAGAAGCCCAATCCCTTCACCAGAGGTCAGGTGAACCATGTCAATGTGGAGGAAGTTTATGACCAGCCTGATGGCGTTGTTGGTAAGTTCTAGATTAATTCATTTATAGCCCTTGTTCTTTTTGACACTGGTCCATCACATTCATTCATATCAAGGGGGTTTGTGGATAAGTTTAAGTTGTCGACCATAGCCCTTAAGTCACCTATGTTAGTGAGTTCCCCAGGAGCAGAGTATATGGCTAGTCGGGGATGTTTTCAGTTGCCACTGACCATAGGGAGACACGTTTTCCCCACAGACCTCATCATCCTATAATCACAAGGATTGGACGTAATTCTAGGCATGTACTGGCTATCCAAGTATGAAGGGAATATTGATTGTGCCCGTAAGTCGATTCTTCTCACCACCCCAGAGGGGAAACGGATCAAGTATGTGTCAGGCATACGCCAACGAGGAATCAAGTGAATTCTCTTTCGGGAGTTGTTCAGGAGGAAGTGCCAGTTGTGAAGGATTATCCCGATGTATTCCCCGAGGAATCGCCCGGCATGCCACCGGATCGGGACATAGAGTTTTTGATCGAATTGTTACTAGGTACCGGACCAATATCCAAGAGACCGTACTGGATGCCCGCAAATGATCTGGAGGAAATTAAGAAGCAGATTAAGGAATTATTGGAGAAAGGTTATATTCGACCGAGTTCATCACCTTGGGGAGCCCGAGTGCTTCTAGTTGAGAAGAAGGATGGATCCTAAAGAATGGTTGTAGATTATCGTGTGTTGAATGAGGTGACAATCAAGAACAAGTACCCTCTACCAATGATCAATGATTTGTTTAACCAGCTATAAGGAGCAAAATTTTCTCTAAGATCGATCTTTGATCAGGATATCATCAGCTGAAGATTCGAGAACAGGATATACCCAAGACAACCTTTACCATGAGATATGGGCTTTATGAGTACACGGTCATGTCTTTTGGTTTGACAAATGCCCCTGCCTATTTCATGAGTATGATGAATAAGGTATTCATGGAGTTCTTTGATAAGTTGGTTGTGGTATTCATTGATGACATATTGATTTACTCGAAGAATGAAGAAGAACACAAGGAACATTTGTGCTTGGTTCTTGAGAAGCTTAGGGAACATGAATTATACGCAAAGTTCAGCAAATTCGAATTCTGGTTGAAGGAAGCCGGATTTCTTGGACATGTTATATCAGGAGAAGGAATAGCAGTAGACCCCTCCAAGGTTGAAGCCGTCACCGAATGGAAGGCACCCACCTCAGTTGGAGAGATTCGCAGTTTTCTTGGACTCGCATGATATTATCGGATATTTATTGAGAATTTCTCCAAGATCGCAAAGCCCATGACAGAGTTATTGAAGAAAGACACTAAGTTTGCTTGGACCGACGAATGTGAGGCCAGTTTCCAGGAGCTAAAGAAATGTTTGGTCACAGCCCCAGTGCTAATTCTTCCGAATATATGCAAGGATTTCCATGTATATTGCGACGCTTCTCGTCAGGGACTTGGAGGTGTTCTTATGCAAGAAGAAAGAGTTGTTTCATATGCCTCACGTCAGCTTCGACCTCATGAGCGGAATTATGCCACACATGATTTGGAGTTAGCAACCGTAGTGCACGCACTCAAGACCTGGAGACATTTTCTTATCAGAAATCATTGTGATATTTACATGGATCATAAGAGTTTGACATACATCTTCACGCAGAAGGAGTTGAACCTCAGGCAGAGAAGATGGTTGGAGCTCATAAAGGATTATGACATGAAATTGCACTATCACCCAGGAAAGGCCAATGTTGTGGCAGATGCATTGAGCCGCAAGAGCTATGTCAATACCCTCACAACAGGAGGGTTACCTCAGGAGTTAATTGATGATCTCAGAGATCTCCGATTGGAGGTAGTCCCATGAGGTTTTGTTGTCGCAATGGAAATTCAATCCACTTTGTTGGGAAAGATTTGAGAAGCCCAAAAGTTGGACAAAGGAATTTTAGAAATAAAGGAAAGGATGAACCAAGGAAAGGCATAAGGATTTCGTGAGGATGAACACGGAACCTTATGGTTTGAGCAGCGTATTTATGTGCCAAATGACCCAGAGATCAGGAAATTGATTCTTCAGGAGGCTCATGATTCGCCTTATTCAATACACCCGGGCAACACCAAGATGTATTTGGACTTGAAGGAAAGTTTCTGGTGGACAGGTATGAAGAAGGATATTGCCGAGTATGTCGCAGTATGTGACGTATGTCAGAGGGTTATGGCAGAGCACCAGAAACCAGCATGATTACTTCAGCCTTTGCCGATACCAGATTGGAAGTGGGACAAGCTTGGCATGGACTTCATTACAGGATTACCCAGGACCCGATCAGGCTATGATTCTATTTGGGTAGTGGTTGATCGCTTGACTAAGGTAGCTCGCTTCATCCCTGTGAAAACCACATATACAAGTGCTAAGTTAGCCAAGATATACATGACCAGGATTCTATGTCTTCATGGAGTTCGGAGGACCATCATATCAGATAGAGGAACACAATTTACCTCAAAGTTTTGGCATCAGTTACATGAAACTTTGGGTACCAGGCTGGAGTTCAGTACAACTTTTGATCCGCAGACAGATGGGCAAACCGAGAGAGTCAATCAGATTCTGGAGGACATGTTGAGAGCTTGTGCGCTAGATTATGGATCTAGTTGGGATGATAATTTTCCTTATGCAGAGTTCTCATATAACAACAGATATAAAGCTAGTTTGAAAATGGCCCCTTTTGACGCTTTGTATGGAAGGAGGTGCAGGACACCATTGATGTGGGATGAAGTTGGAGACCGTAAATTATTCGGACCAGATTTAATTAGAGATTCAGAGGAGAAAGTCAAGCTGGTCCGCGACAGACTCAAGGTAGCCCAATCCAGACAAAAGAGTTATGCTGATACTAAATGCAAGGAGGTAACCTAAGAAGTCGGAGATAGAGCATATCTGTGTGTGTCACAACTTCTAGGAGTTAAACGATTTGGAGTCAAAGAAAAGTTAGCACCATGGTTTGTGGGGCCGTGCAGAGTTTTAGAACGCATGGGTGAAGTTGCCTACAAGTTGGAATTACCAGAATCCTTGTCAGGAGTTCATGATGTGTTTCATGTTTCCCAGTTGAAGAAGTGCCATGCGGAGATGGCCGATATTCCTTTAAGAGATACAGTGCCACTGGAGGCCATACAGTAGGATAGTGATATGACCTATGAGGAGAAGCCCATCAAGATTCTCGAGACTTCATGTTGGAGTAATGGGCCACGGGTAGGCTAACCCGAGGCCCAAAACCTTTCAAGACATTGGGGCTAGTTGCGCCCCTCAAGACTCCAGATGAAGAGCCTCCTTCCGAAGGCCGACTGAAGGAACAGCCGGCTACCCGCATGCGGCTGAGTCCTTGAGGCGAGGTCAAGACCGGCCGACTCCCGCCTGGCGGCTTCCAGAGAAGCCGGCCACGGGGAGTCGGCCCACGGCACCAACGAGGCCCATGCCCTCATCAGGGGGATGGGACGGGGAGTGGCAACAGTAAAGCCCACTCCCTCCCCCTTTTCAGGGGATGGCTAGGCCACAGTGCGCTGTACCAGCGGAGACCTCCGTCTGGCGCGGCACTGTTGCCATGCCATCCCTGACATCAGCAACAGTGGGCGGAGTCCTGCACCCACGACGACCTGTCAGTATGGTCCACAGATGATGGGCCCTACCGGTCAGCGTGAGTCCAGAAGATGGCAAGAGCGCCACCAGTCGAACCCGAAGGGAGCCGAGCCTCGGGAGTCGGCCTGCCCCTCCCATGGGTCCCACGCGCCATTAACGAGACGAGACAAGGAGTGGCTATAGTAATCGCCCGCCAGGCGGCGGGGCTGTAGCCACGACCCCATGAGGGAGGAGAGAGCTAGCCCTGCCTTCTCCTACCTCTAGCATACAGCTCGAGGAGCACCCTTGTACTCACTTTGCCTTAGTGATCATGCGGAGACCCCGCAGAGCAGGACTAGGGCTGTTATCTCCTAGGAGAGCCCCGAACCTGGGTAAAGTACGCCGGCGTTCGTGTCTACACCTCATCCCGCTTCCGGGCACCGGCGACGTTCTACTCATTCCCACCATGATAAGCCATCCATTGGCATATGTCGCACCCAACCCCCGACATTTGGCGCCCACCGTGGGGTGAGGTGCACCGTCGTCCGGAGACCTATTCTGGACGGGAACCCTTTGCCTCCCTGGCGAGCGCAGCCAGCCCGACATGCCAGACGGAGTCTGCGCCGATGCGCTGCATGGCGCTGAAATCGCATGCGCAGCCAATTGCCTCACCGATCTTGTCGGTGAGGTCCGCCTCTCCGACGAGCCCACATCCGACGCAGGCACAGGCGGCCCCGAGAGCCTCCTCGCGGGCCTCCTCGATCAACTCCACGTCGTCAGCGAGCCAGTTGGGGACTTGGAGTCCGTAGGCTCCACCGATCCGATGTTGTTCGATTCCGACACCGCGTCGCTTGACACGTTCCCCACCAACGTGGTGGTCTATGACGAGCCGCTCCCTTGCGCGGAGAGCGGCGAAAGCACCGTCACGGAAGTTCTTGTCATTGATCATGGCGAGCACTCCGGCGGGGGTGATTATGACCCGCTCAACGCGGCGCTGCAAGATCTGGCAGCACCCATTCCCGAAGATGCCAACGCTGAGACGCTAGAGGCATGCCGCCTTCAGCTAGTCGAAGGCGCCAAGAAGCTGGCCAGCATGAGACGCCTATCAGAGGCCTACCAGCGCGAGATGGACCGCGCTGTGGGCGGCACGCCGGCTCCAGCTGGGCCTAGCTACCTTGGCACGGTCTAGCAGCGCGGCGTGGCCATCGCCAACCTGTTCGGGGCAAATCGCCCCGTTTACTCCACGCCTGCGGAGAACATCCGAGCCGCCCAGGCGGCGGCGGACGAGCTGGAAAAATTCAAGGGCGAAGAACGTCGCTTGATGACGGAGCGCGTCCAGCGACTCCTTGACGAGGCTGTGGAGCAGAACGAGGCAGGCTGCCGCACTGATGCGCCGCACCGGCAGAATGACGATCTGCCTCCCCACCGAGACCAAGGCGCGACATCTCGGACGCCGACTGGTGGTGTCCATGGAATAAAGGACAAGGAGCTGGCTGCCAGCCGCAGTCGGACTTGCATCACCATAGAGCGCGACCAAGACGGCCGCCCAAGAGTAGTGGAACGACGGGACGACTGTCCGCCTCCTCCCCCTCGCAGGGAAAGGTGAGTCTCCCCGCCGCCTGTTGATCACCCGGCGCTCGGCGACCGCCTTGGCCACCGAGAGGGAGTCTTAGAGAATGACGCCCGCCACCGGATCGACCGTCTCCACCGATCTCTGGCGCTTGAAGAAGAAGATGAGTTGGATCCGCCGTGTTTTGGCCCCCGCATTCGAGACGAGCCCTTCCCCAAAGGGTTCATGCTCCCAAGAGACACACCCAAATACACTGACTTCGTGAAGCCGGAAGACTGGCTAGTTGACTATCCCACGGCCATCAGCATAGCAAACGGCAACAAGCGTGTTGCCGTGAAGTACGTTTCGCTCATGCTCCAGGGCACGGCCCGGACATGGCTGAACAGCTTGAAGCCCCGCAACATCAATAGTTGGGTCGACTTCACCGACGCCTTCATCCGCAACTTCACCAGCATGTACAAGCAGCCTCCCAAACCTTGCCAGCTCTCCTTGTGCGTGCAAGGCCCCAACAAGTCAACTCGCAAATACCTCACGTGCTGGGCCGAGCTCCACAACTCCTGCGGGGGCGTGCACGAGGTGCAGGGCATTGAGTACTTCACTGCAGGATGCCAAGAGGGCACCCTCCTCAAGCACAGGCTTCTCTGCGATGAGCCAGAGACCCTCGACGAGCTGCTGATCATAGCAGACAAATATGCCATGACCGACTCCTCGATGAAGACGGAGATCCAAGTTAGTGCGACAGGAAAGGTGGCTCCTCAGGCTCCTCGAACCCCGGCTGGAGACGCCAATCGGCGTCAACAACAGAATGACCACAAGCGCAAAGCCCCACAGCCGGCTTCCACCAGCCGGCAGGTGGCGACAGTCGAAGACCAGCAGCCGGAAGGGCAGCCTCCGCCCAAACGTCAGAAGGGCGGCAAGCCCAATTGGCTGTCGGCTTTCTCATATGAGCAGACTTTGGATGGACCCTGCAAATTCCATAGTGGCGCAAAGCCGTCCAACCACACCACTCGGAAGTGCCACTGGCTCACCAGGATCGCCAAGGGAGTCGGCCTTTTGCCTCCCCCACCTACTAGGCAACCGCCTCCTCCTCTGCCCCAGTAGCCGGCGGTCAGACCAGTCGGCGCGATACAAGACGAGTACCCAGAAGAGAATGGAACCTATGTCGTGTTCACCAGCGTGGCCGATGACCGACGCAGTAGGCGGCTGCGGCAGCAAGAGGTGAATGCAGTAGCATCTGAGACACCAGATTTCATGCATTGGTCTGAGAAGCCCATCAGCTGGAGCAGAGCTGACCACCCGGAAGTAATGCCCAAACCCGGCTCCTATGCCTTGGTTTTGGATGCCACCTTTGCCACAGAAAAGCGAGCTGCTCGCTTCTCCAGAGTCCTGATAGACGGCGGCAGCAACATCAACATCTTGTACAAGGATATCATGGAGAAATTAGGAATCAGACAGAGGCAGCTTCAGTCCAGCCGGACAGTGTTCCATGGCATAGTTCCTGGCCTTTTCTGCCCACCAACCGGCAAGATTCTGATTGACGTCCTCTTTCGAGACAAAGATCATTTCCGCCGAGAGTCAATTTGGTTTGAGGTGGTGGACCTTGAGAGCCCATACCATGCATTACTTGGTCGGCCTGCCCTGGCCAAGTTCATGGTCGTCCCCCACTATGCCTACCTCAAGATGAAGATGCCGAGTTCCAAGGGGATTCTGACCATAACTGGCGACCAGAAGAAGTCATCTGCCTGCGCAGCAGAGAGCAGTCGGCTGGCTGAGTCCCTCGTGATCGCACCTAAGAAACGGCTCCTTGACCGGGTTGTGGCAATGGCAAGCAAGCAGCCAGAGATGTCGCCCGATCCCAGGGAGTCGGAAGCTGAGGGCTCGTTCAAGCGGGCCAAAGAAACAAATAAGATACCCTTGGACCCGGAGCACCCGGAGAGGTACGCTGTCGTAGCTACAAACCTCGACAGCAAATAGGAAGGCGAGCTTGTCGATTTCCTTCCTGAGAATCGGGACATCTTCGCATGGTCCCCCAAAGACATGCCAGGAGTCCCGATGGATTTCGCCGATCACAAATTAAGAAGAGAAGAGAAGAGTTGTTGGAGAAGAGATAGGCTGGCTGCTGGCAGCCGGCTTCATCATGGAGGTGTTCTTTCCAGAATGGCTAGCCAACCCGGTCCTGGTACTGAAGAAGAACAAGAAGTGGCGAATGTGTATTGATTACACTAGCCTCAACAAAGCATGCCCCAAGGACCCGTTCGCTTTGCCAAGGATCGACCAAGTGATAGACTCCACAGCCGGATGCGAGCTGTTGAGTTTCTTGGATGCATATTCAGGATATCACCAGGTCAAGTTGAACCCGGCTGACAGACTGAAGACCGCCTTCATCACGCCATTTGGAGCCTTCTTCTACTTGACCATGACGTTCGGCTTGAGGAATGCTGGCGCCACCTTCCAACGTTGCATGCAGAAGTGCCTCCTCAAGAAACTCGGCAGAAACACCCACGTTTACGTGGACGATGTGGTTGTGAAGACGGAGAAGCGTGGAACACTGCTGGAAGACCTCAAGGAGACCTTTGAGAACTTGCGCCGATTTCAAATCAAGCTCAACCCGGAGAAATGCATCTTCGAAGTACCAGCTAGCCAGCTTCTTGGCTTCCTGGTCTCTGAACGTGGCATAGAATGCAACCCTGTGAAGATCAAGGCCATTGAGAGGATGGAAGTACCCTGCCGACTACTGGTCGTACAAAAGTTCACCGGTTGTTTGGCATCCATTAGCCGATTCATTAGTCGGCTGGGCGAGAAGGCTCTCCCCCTATACCAACTCATGAAGAAGACCACTTTTTTCGAGTGGAACCACAAGGCGAACGAAGCTTTTCTCCAAATAAAGAAGATGTTGACTACTCCACCTGTCATGGCGGCTCCGACTCCTAAGGAACCCATGCTCCTCTACATCGCCGCCACCAGCCGAGTAGTCAGCACAGTCATCGTGGTAGCGCGCAAGGAGGAAGGCAAGGCACTACCAGTCCAGAGACCGGTATATTATTTGAGCAAAGTACTGCCGACCTCCAAGCAAAACTACCCCCACTACCAGAAGATGTGCTAGGGCGTGCACTTCACCGCCAAGAAATTGAAGCCTTACTTCCAAGAACATCCAATCACTGTGGTCTGCACAGCTCCACTAGCCGAGATCATCGGGAGCCGAGATGCTTCGGGCCGAGTGGCCAAATGGGCCATAGATTTCGCCCCCTACACCATCTACTACCAGCCTCGCACCGCCATCAAGTCCCAAGCGCTGGCCGACTTCCTCGTTGACTGGGCCGAGACCCAGTATCTGCCGCCAGCACACGACTCCACCCATTGGCGAATGCATTTTGACGGCTCCAAGATGCGCACCGGCTTGGGAGCTGGCATCGTCCTCACCTCCCCCAAAGGCGACAAGCTCAAATATGTGCTGCAAATCCATTTTGCCGCCTCCAACAATGCCGCCGAATACGAGGCACTCATTCACGGGCTCCGGCTGGCCAAAGAGCTTGCATTCGCCGGATCCTGTGCTATGGTGACTCCAACTTGGTGGTCCAGCAATCGTCAGGCAATTGGGACGCCAAAGACGCAAACATGGCGAGCTACCACTTCCTCGTACAGCAACTCAGTGGATAGTTTGAGGGGTGCGAATTTCTCCATGTACCAAGAAACGACAACGACCAAGCAGACGCCCTGGCTCGAATCGGCTCCACCCATCAAGCAATACCGTCCGGCGTCGCCCTTCAGTGCCTCCTCAAGCCGTCTGTCAAGCCATCGCCAGAGTCATACTCTATCTTCGTGTCGGCTCCTCTTGAAGCAGTCGGATCCGACTCGAGAGCCCCCGCAGACGGCACAAGCATTCCGGCAGGTGGCGCGGGGGTCGTGACAGTCGCACCCGGCCTGGGGACTGCGGCGGTCGGCCCGGAGACTTCAGAACCTGGCTCGGGGACTGCGCCAATCGGCCCAGGGACTTCACCGACACAGCAAACGGCTGCCGACTCCAACCCGCTGCCTCCCGGCCCAGCCGCCCTTGTCCAAGTCACAGTCCTGACAGTTGCAGAAATTGCAGCACCTTCATGGGCCCAGCCCATCCTCAAATTCCTGGTGAACAAAGAGCTGCCAACTGATGGGATCTTAGCTCGACAAGTGCAACGCCAGGCGGCAGCCTACACCATAGTCAACAGAGAGCTTGTAAGGCGCAGTGTCACTAGTGTCTACTAGCGCTGTGTGGAGCCGGAGCAAGGCCAAGCCATTCTCAAGGACATCCATCAAGGCGAGTGTGGCCACCATGCAGCCTCAAGAGCACTCATCGCCAAAGCCTTCCACCATGGTTTCTTCTGGCCGGCTGCTCTTGAGGACGCCAAGGCCTTTGTCCAAAAATGCAAAGGGTGCCAGAAGTTCCGCTCCAAGACACATCAGCCGGCTTCTGCACTCAAGACTATTCCCATTGCCTGGCCCTTTGCTGTTTGGGGCCTGGCCATGGTGGGACCATTCAAGACGGCACGAGGCAGTTTGACTCACTTACTTGTCGCAGTGGACAAGTTCACCATGTGGATAGAAGCAAAACCAATCAAGAAGTTGAATGGTCCGACTGCTGTGACTTTCATCTCTGACATCACGATTCGGTATGGCATACCGCACAACATCATCACCGACAACGGCACAAACTTTGCCAAAGGTGCCTTGGCCCGTTTCTGTGCGACGCAGGGTATCCGACTAGACTTAGCGTCTGTTGCCCATCCGCAGTCCAACGGCCAGGTAGAGCGAGCAAATGGCCTCATCCTGTTCGGCATCAAGCCTCGACTGGTCGAGCCTCTGGAGCACTCGGCCAGCTGTTGGCTTGACGAGTTTCCAGCCATCCTCTGGAGCCTGCGCACAACTCCAAACAAGTCAACCGGCTTCACGCCCTTCTTCCTCGTCTATGGTGCAGAAGCCATCATCCCAACGGACATAGAATTCGACTCCCCTTGAATCACCATGTACACCGAAGAGGAAGCAGAAGAAGCACGTCAAGACGGTGTCGATCTGCTGGAAGAGGGCCCGCTGTTGGCACTCAGCCGGTCCAGCATCTACCAGCAGAGCCTGCGCCGATACTACAACTAGAAGGTCAAGCAGAGATCTTTCCAAGAAGGAGACCTTGTGCTCCGGCTGATCCAGCGAACAGCCGTCCAGCACAGGTTCTCAGCACCTTGGGAAGGCCCTTTCATCATCAGCAAAGTGTCGGGCAACGACTCCTACTACCTGATCCACGCTCAGAAGCCCCGAGCACGCAAGAGGGACGACTCCGGCAAAGAGATGGAGCGGCCATGGAATGCAAATATCCTCCGAAGATTTTACAGTTAATGCAGTATGTACCACGCTATGTTTTGTATTAAAGTACGAAGACTTCGGGCCCCCCAAGAAGAGCTCGGGGACTGCCCTCTTTTATCTATATGATAAGAATTATGCCTATGAGTATGTTATTCTTTGTTATGCCGCTCGGCACCGGGTTCGACTAGTCGGCCCGAGGACTTGCCGTCTTGTACTATGAAATACTTCCTGCAGCCGGACAAGTAGTGTGTGGCACTTAAGCCGTCTCCTGTTAGAAGCCACAGCTCGCAGAGCGACTGTCTGGTGGGCAGGAGTAAGGTAGAATGGGTGTCCACATGAAAAATGGCAAAGGACTCAAAGCATGTACATAGTTTAAGCTGGCTTCCAGCCTTTTACAACCGACTCTTGAGCAGTCGGCTCACCGTTTTCTAAACAACTTGCTAAAAACTCTAAACGGCTAAGTACTTGCCTTCCCAAAGAAGCTAAGTACTTGATCCAGCAATAGTCCGCAGAGCGGCTGTCCGACTGGCAAGACGGCAACCAAGGGAAGGCGGCAAAGGAAAAAGCCAAAGAGCAATGGGCAAGAAGATATAGAACGCAGAGAAATATTTACATAGAAAAGGCCCTTGGTCGAATCTTCAAAACAGAGATTCAAGATACACCCCGCGGGTGGAATTGTGCAAATTAACAAGTTCATCGAGACTATTAAGCAGATAAAAGCAAAGATGAAGTGGCAGCCTAGGAAACTACAGACGGATTCGGAGGACCGGAGGGGTCGGCGGTGCTAGTTGCCGGAGCAGCCGGCTGGTTGGTCTCCGCTTGGTCACCTCTGGCAGCAGCTGGCTCGGTTGGGCACGGCTCGTTGCTAGAGACGCGGTCGAGCTGGGGCTGGCCGTCTGCTCTGAACTCTGGCGCCTCCTCCTCGTCTCCTTCCTCCGCCTCGCATTCATCCTCGCCACTGGAGTCAATCACCTCCGCCGAGTCCTCGCCATCGTCCGAGTTCAGCCCGAACCACTCCGGCGGCGCCTCCTCGCCGTTCTCAGCCCGCTCTGGGACAAAGACGCTGGCGTCGATGTATTCAGGGATCGACGGTGCGCGCTTGACGAGATTGTCTTCCACGACCGCCAACTCCGCCTGAGCTTCTAGCCAGAACGTGGCTAGCTGGGCTAGACTCAGCCCAGGATACCATGCCTTGACGAACTCTAAGGCCCGGCGCGCTCCAGCCTGGGCCAAAGAGCCCTTCCAGGCCTCAAGGCGGCCAGCCGCTACCTCCAGCCAGTCAGCAATCCGACTAGGGGTGCGCGGTGCCTGCATATCTGGCCCCAGGGCGGCAATCGCCTGGGCGCCGTCACGTTGAAGCCGGCGCAGCATCCAGTGAGCCGGCCGAAGGCGGGCCTCGATACTCAGGATCTGCTCGCCAAGAGTTCGGGGGGCGTCGGCCGCGATCTGTGCGCCGTCCACCCTCCGCCCTTCGCGATCCGCTTCGATGGCTTGGTTGGTAGCAACCGAGTGGCCAGGGAAGAAGTCTGCCAAGACAGAAGAACGAAGAACAAGATTAAAGACTAGAGGTCGACTCGACTAGCAGTCGATAGCTTAGAAAAGGAAAATGAGGGGAAGCTCACCGTCAACGAGATCTTCGATCTCATCGAAGCCGGAGACCAGCATCGCCTCCTTGTCGGTCCAGGAGGAGCGCTCGGACGCGAACTCGGGAAGGAGGGTGGCCTCCTTGTCCTCCGCCTCCTTCTGGGCCTTCTTGAGCAGCTCCTTCTGCTCCGCCAGCTACGTGGCCAACCGGTCGCGCTCCTTCGCCAGCTGGCCGCACTCCTCCTCCTTGACACGCAGCGCAGTGTTGGCCTTGCCCAGCTGCTGCTGCAGGGTGGCGTTGGCCTCTGCAGAAGAAGAAAAGGTGTCAGTCGTAAACAAGGAAGAAAGGTCGCCGGGGAGATCTGGCCCGACTGCTCAGCAGTCGGCCTGAATCTCGGGGACTACAGCCCGCGGGTGCGCCAGCGTGCCCCCGTGAAGAAAGGAATCATCAACAAAAGAAGAATAGTCGCTGGGGAGATCCGGCCCGACTGCTCAGCAGTCTGCCCAAATCTCGGCGACTACAGCCCGTGGGTGCGCCAGCGCACCCCCGCAGAGAAGGAAGAGGACTCACCCCGGCTGTCCGACAAGTCGGCGGTCCACTTGGCCAGCTCCTCAGCGTTGGCGTTGAAGGTGGTCACATGAAGATTATGCTAATCCTGCGACAAAATTTCAAAGAAAGTGTTGGTACTTGGAACTCGCCGATTAGAGTTCCGAGCCGCCTGCTCAACAGCCGGCCCGAACTCGGGGACTACACCCATTGGGTGCGCTGGCGCCCCCCCAAGAAGAAGAACAAGAAATAGAAACAAAGAAGGAGGACGCGTACCCGGATGGCTGCTCGCGATGCCAGATACGCCTTGGTGCATTCCATGATGGCATCACCCTCGGCTCGGAGCTTGGCTTGGACGTCCAAAAGCGCCTGGTTCAACGGGCCCGTCCCGCCTCCCTGCACCCACCCAGTGGGCGCGGCGCTCGTCGCCTCGGTGTCCGGGATTGTGGAGCTCGCGGCACCAGTCTCCAGAGGGCGCGACGCCGAGGCCTCCTTCGCGAGACGACGGCGCGTCGGTGTGCCGACCTCAAGAGCCAGGCCCGTCGCCACCATGTTTTCAGTTGGCGGCACCGGCAGGTCCGCCGGCTGCCCGCCTGGCGCGCTCCCGGACGGCGGCGGTGGCGGCACGATTACGTCCGGCGTGGCAATGTCGTCGCCATCCCTCTCCATGATCGGGTTCTCGTCGCCGACTTCCCCAGTCTGCGCCGTGAACTCCGAAGGTGGCGGCACAGAGTTCAGAGGGATGACGAACACCGCCGACTGGCGATGTGCGGCCTCTTCAGCATGCTTTTTCTCCGCATCAGCGGCCTCGACTTCCACCATCTTCTTCAGGGCGGCGGCCTCCGCCTTGTCAGCTTCCGCCTTCTTCAGGCGTGCGGCTTCCCGCTCCTCGCGCGCCTCACGCGTGTTCCGCTCCGTCGCCTCCCGGAGGTCGGTGACCGGATCAATCCGCCGGGTGGTGGAGGAGGTCTCCGCCGACTTCTCAAGAGAGAGCGGGGCCCTAAAGTCAAGAATGTAAAGCAAAGGAATTTTAGATGGAGTCAACGAAGAAAAAGTGAAGGCGCAAAGGAAGATAGCACTTACGCAAAAACCAGCTGCGGCTTCTTCACCTCCTTGCGGAAGTGGTTGGCCTTTGCGGCCGCTTCGTCCCGCTTGGTCACCGCGGCCGAGCCCTTGGGCTTCTTCGGTCGGCTGCCGAACAGGCTCGGCCCGGCCCTACGCTTCTTAGCACCACCTTGGGCGTCCAGTGCGGCAGACGAGCTCGCGCCCGGCTGGCCGGCTCCTGGCTGGTGGCATGGGGCGACCTCCTCGTCATCGTCAGGCCAGTCCTCGAGACTGGCCCCGAGTCTCAGGCCACCCACTACGCCGCCTCCTCCCTCAGCGTCATCCTCCAGGGCCGCCGCCCCCAAGTCGGGGTCGTCAACGTCGCTCTCTGCCCTGTCGGGGAGGAATTCGCGGTCCGGCCCCACGGTGCCGGCTGCTGGCTAGAGGAGGGGGTTCTGACCAAAGCCGACTGGTCAGATCAGACAAGACGGACTCGGCAACGAAGAAGTCAGGAGAGTCAAAGAAAAAGAGAAAAAGAAATGACTCACCAGAGGCGGAGGGGTGGCACGTGAATATCGCTCCTTGCCGAACTGCCACTCTTCTTTGAGGTTGCAGTTCGCAAGATAATTCACCATATAGGCTACCTCCTCGTGAGGCATTTCCTTGGTGCACATCCGACTCGGGTCCCAGTGCCCGCACATGTGGCAAATCATGTGGGGGCGACCTTGGAGTGGGAGTACTCGGCGCGCCACGAAGGCGGCCAGCAAATCCGGCCCGGTCAGGCGTCAGCAGTCGGAGTCGCGCGCCGGCGCCAGCTCCTATGAGCGTCAGTGTCATGGCCCGATACGACCAGTTGGGCTGCCTCCCAGCCGGCGGGCCGGCTACGTAGGCCGGCAAATTGACCCAGTCGCCCTCCGCGGAGACGCTCTTCACGTAGAAGTACGACCGCTGCCACATCTTCACCGACTTTATTAGCTTGATGAAGGGAAACGGATTGTCGGCCCCCGACCTCTGCACGGTGATGAACGTGCCGCATTGAGCCGGCAAGCCCACGGCCTGGGTGCTGAGCTTGGAGTAGAAGAACTCCCCCTAGAGCTCGACGGTGGGGAGAACACCGAGGAAGCCTTCGCACAAGGCGACGAAGGCGGACAGTAGCACCACCGTGTTGGGGGTGAGGTGGTGCGACTGGAGACCGTAGAATTCAAGAAAAGAATGGAATAAGCTGCTCGCCGGTAGGCCAAGGCCGCGTAGGCAGTGCGAGCGGAAGACGACCCGCTCGCCCTCCTGTGGCGCCGGCGAGATTTCCTCCCTCGGCGCGAGATGGACCCGAACGAGGTCCTCGTCGGGCAGCCGACGCGTCTTGCGGAGGAAACCGACGTGATCGTCGTGGACCTCCGAACCATCCCAGGTGCTGGAGTGCACCGCAGGGGGCATGGCGGTGGAGGAAGAGCTCATTGTGAACAGACCACCGCAGCGCTCGATGTAGCTTGAGGCGCAGCGGCGAGGGGGGAAAGAAGAAGAAGCAATGAGGAGGCGGGGCGCGCGTCCTCTGCCGCTCCCCCTCCTCCCCCTACTTATAGACTCATGGGCTGCGAAGCTGAGGGGCGGTTGTGGGATCTACTGCGCCACTACCCCACGCCCCCACGTTTATCGCGCAAAGTTACTACGCGCAGTAACTCCACAAGAACCTCAACTGTCCACCTCGGCCGCAGCGGATCCACTCACGTGCCGAGGTGTGGTAGTGGCGGGCCCCGCCTGTAGGCATGTCCCGTCGTGCAGGTGGATGGCCAGACTGGCCCGACCGCTTGTTGCCACGTGACGGGCCCGAAACGGGCGGCGGCCTAGAAGCTTAGCTAGTACGCCACTGGGATCCCGCCGTGGCGTTCGAAAATTTTGGACGAGTCAAATTGGGCGAGTCCGACTCCTACCAGTCAGCCCGGCAGAAGTCGAACGAGGTTTTCACCTCAAGCACTCAGAGAAAGAAACTGTTGAGGCTCCTCGGCTGATCATCCGCAACGCCTTATCAGCTTCGAGGACTACTGTCGGAGTAATGGGCCACGGGTAGGCTAACCCGAGGCCCAGAACCTTTCAAGACATCGGGGTTGGCTGCGCCCCTCAAGACTCCAGATGAAGAGCCACCTTTTGTAGGCCGGCTGAAGGAACAGCCGGCTACCCGCATGCGGCCGAGTCCTAGAGGCGAGGTCAAGACCAGCCGACTCCCGCCTGGCGGCTTCCAAAGAAGCCGGCCACATGGAGTCGGCCCACGGCACCAACGAAGCCCATGCCCTCATCAGGGGGATGGGACGGGGAGTGGCAACAGTAAAGCCCACTCCCTCCCCTTTTTCAGGGGATGGTTAGGCCACAGTGCGCTGTACCAACGGAGATCTCCGTCTGCCGCGGCCCTGTTGCCATGCCATCCCTGACATCAGCAACAGTGGGCGGAGTCCTGCACCCACGACGGCCTGTCGGTACAGTCCACGGATGACGGGCCCTACCGATCAGTGTGAGTCTAGAAGACGGCAAGAGCACCACCAGTCGGACCTGAAGGGAGCCAGCCCCGGGAGTCGGCCTGCCCCTCCCATGGGTCCCACGCGCCATTATCAAGACGAGACAAGGAGTGGCTACAGTAATCGCCCGCCAGGCAGCGGGGCTGTAGCCACGACCCCATGACCAAGCCTACATCATTAGAATCACAGCTACAGTAATAAGCAGCCGGCAAGACCCGCAAGCGGCGGGTACGGCATGTCGGCTCCGTACCAGACCAGTCGGTGGGGACCGTCAGTTGGCGGGCCCCAACAGTCAGCAGAAAGATCGGCAGACGAAGAGACAGACGGCTGGGCCCTGCGCTGAGTCAGTTTACCATTGTAGACCTGGGGGTAGGCCTATATAACCCCCCAGGGCACCCATGCAAAGGGTTCGACCCATTAGAACTAGACCAGATCATAAAGGGAGGAGAGAGCTAGCCCTGCCTTCTCCTACCTCCAGCATACATCTCGAGGAGCGCCCTTGTACTCACTTTGCCTTAGTGATCATGCGGAGACCCCGCAGAGCAGGACTAGGGGTGTTATCTCCTAGGAGAGCCCCGAACCTGGGTAAAGTACGCCGGCGTTCGTGTCTACGCCTCATCCCGCTTCCGGGCACCGGCGACGTTCTACTCGCTACCACCATGATAAGCCATCCATTGGCATATGTCGCACCCAACTCCCGACACTGCAAGTAGGGTTACCCGCAGCAAGGTCATCAAGTTTTGCAAGGTTTAGTGGAGTCATCATACTGAGGAAGAAGCCACCTGGGAATGAGAAGAAGACCTCCGACAGGACCACCCACACCTTTTTTCTAGGAAACCAGAATCTCGAGGGTGAGATTCATCTTAAGGGTGGTAGGTTTGTAACATCCCAATTTTCAATTTGGTTGTTTATAATAGATCATTCATATGCATCCATGATTTATGCATTTTTGCCCCATTTGTTTTATTTGATTTTTAATACAAGGAACTTTGAGAAACTCAAGGACCAAAAGAGAGAGTTGGAAGTTTCCCTAAAAACCAATTTTGAATTTTTTCGAAGTTGGAAGTTTGGATCAAATTTGGTTTCACCAAAAAAATCATTTCCATTATATAAAGAATAAAATAAAGAGAGAACATAAAATGACTTCTTCAAAATCAGAAAATAATATTGGAAATTGAATTTGGAATCAAAATATATTTGTTGGGTTTTATTTGCACTTTATTTTATTAGTTTAGCAAAAAGTTTATTTTTGAAAACTTGCATTTTAGGCCGGATAAATGTTCACAAGGTCATATATAAGACCATATATCTATGTGATTTTTTTCTGGGATTTTTTGGAGTTTTAATTGTATTTTGTAGCCCTAAAGTGCTTTTGTAAAAAAACGTTTAAAAACGTGGGCAGCCAAGGCGTAAGGGAGGCCCAGCCTTCTTCACGACAGGGTCATCTTCAACCTCCAGTATGTACGCACGCAAGGAGGGCAGCATCCCACCCTCGCGCCCCACCCCTCCCCTTCCTCTCCCTCGTTCCAAAACAGCTCTGAACTTAATCCCCTCGCCTTCCTCGACCATTTGCCCTCCTTAGTGCGCCTTGGAGTCGCCTGTAATGGCCATTACGAGGCAGAGAAATATCCACCATTAAACACCACAATCTTTTCAGATTCTGACCTCCCCAAGCCCTATATAAAGCACCCCTGGGAGCTCCTCTCAACCCTCGTCCGAAGCCCTCTACTTCTGGAGATTTTCCCCCTCCCTAACCTCGCCAATTGCTCGCCGGAGTTCATGGATTCCGGCGGCTTCTCCACCACGCCAGGAGGCGATACCGACCCCGCGGTGCTATTCCTCGGATCCGCCTCACGTTGCTCTTCACCGTTCCACACACGTCCTTCGCCGAAGCACACCGGAGTTGCCTTCTTCCTCGTAGCCAGCGACAAGTCCGGTGAGCACCCAACAGCCAATCATAGGGCGCCACTTGGCATCTGGCCGAATTTTTTTCCCTTTTTCCAGTATTTTTCCAATCTCAGATTCTATACCAATTCTTGTTTCTAGTATATCTTTTAGTCTATAGATCCGATTTAGTTGATTCTTTTTCCTACTAGTTCATAGAAATCCCATCTATCCAGAGAACCAAACGAAAAATATTTTTGAGAATTTTAAAATTTGAATTCAAACAGATCTGAATTCAATCTTCGTTAGGTCGTATCTCGAGTTTCGTAACTCCGTTTTAGGTGATTCTTTTTTCAAATCGAAGCTAGTGACATGTACTTTCTGTTAAAACCAAAACCATTTAGTTTTGTTGCTGTAAAAATTATGTTCTATACAGAAACTTTATTTGGTTGTTTTTGAAGTTTTTTGAAGACTTTTATTTGCTTTCTTTTTGGATCTTTGCTTGTATGCTTATGTATGTTATTGCTTGCTTACGCTAGATCCTCCAGAGTGCGAAGCTTGCTACTACGAATCTTTACAGTTCAACGAACGTTAGCAAGGCAAGTTCACACTTTGATCTTAATTCTCAATACCCAGTTTTTAGTATGCATTAGTTTCACCCTAAAATATTGCATGAGTAGGATTGGAAACATGTGGTTATGCTATATAGTTCATGTGGTAGGAACCTATGACCTTTGATCACCCCGGGAATATTCGTTATATCATATATTGCTTAGCCATGCTGATAGACGGGGATTGGTATGTGTGATCCATGCAAGTTGTGAGAGTTAATAATTTTGGGATAACCTAAGGTGGAAATTTTAATACACATCTGGGTGGATTGTTTGGGGCACCTGGAGAAACCAGTGTTTGCCCAAGGGGAATCCCGGAGTAACCATGTGATTACCCTAGGTCCGCCACCCAGGCTCAAAGGGATCATAAGATATTTCATGCCTAGAAACTTCCGTGTGCAGCCACAAGCCATTATGGGCTCTGGCATAGTAAGTAAGTTGTGTGACCTCTTTCCGTGGTAGACTAGGTGATGTAGGGGAAAGTAGGTGTACCGGTCTACCCAGGGTTAAGGGGAAATACTTCTAAAAGGCTATGTCTCGATCTTCCGATCATGGAGGTGGTCGAGTCTTGTGGGGAAAAGTGCGCAAACCTTTGCAGAGTGTACAAACTAATCATGATTAGCCGTGTCCCCGGTTATGGAAATCTTGAGTATCTAGAAGTGAATTATTGGTTGATCTCATCACTCTTTTTAATGAAATTATTGGGATGCTAGTAACTTGGGAATTTTGGGATTGAGTTGGAGGAACCTTCTCAATAGTGGCATTTTAATTTAGTAGTAAAAAATGTATTCCTTTGTTGTAGGGTAAAATTAGCTTTATGCAAAATAAAACTTAGAGCCTGCACCAGCTAAATTTGCATATAGAGATAGTCTTTTCATTTATTATTATTCTATGGTGTGGAATTGCCAGCATATTCCATGTGCTGACCTACACGGCTGCAACATCTCATGTTGCAGACTTTTCCGACAAAGATTAATGGTGTGATAGGTCGTTGTTCTACACTCAGTTTGCTATGGAGTTGGATGGACTAATTTACCTTCAATGCTTCCGCGGTTACTTTTATTGAGAGGGCCTTTGGCCATATTATTGTAATAAATACTCTTTTGAGGACCTTAATGTAATAAAGTGTGTGTTGAACTCTGTTATAATTCCTCAAGTACTGTGTGTGTCAGCATACCAATCCAGGGATCTTAAGCGTAGAGACTTCGATCCATTTGGGTCAGGTCGCTACATGTTCCTTTCAACATCATGGTGAAGTATTTAGCACAGGCCGCATCATCCACATCCAGCATCTCCATTGCTATCTCATAGCTTTCGATCCATGACTCGGGGGGTAAATCGGCAGTATAATTGGGCACTTTGTGGGGTCCTTTGAAATCCTTGTGCAGCCGTACATTACGTAGAGCTGGGACGAGACACGGCACCCCCAAAGAGCTGGAGGTAACTCCTGGCTCTTCCGAAGTTGTTGCACGAACCGGAGTAAGCTGACGGGCCGCGTACTGCGCCACTAACTCGGCTTCTCGATGCGCTCTGCCCTGATCCACCAAATCCTGAGCATTAGTACCACCACCTGCTGGATTATGCCCTCGAGGCGGGTTAAGGTCCCGCGCACTGCTTGACACAGCCGGTTCATCAAAGTGCCTGCTCTAACTCCGGCTTGGGTGGGGGTGGAATGAATCCTCTCGCGGCTGTATGAATACGCCTGCTGCTGAGTCAAAGCTGTCTGAAGGAGCTCCCTAGCCCGTCGCGTCTCAACCGCTACGGGGGACTCACCTTCGACTGGGAGGGCTGCCAATCATGAAGCGGCGGCGACTATGTTATCCAGGGGGTTGGAGTAATGACCCGGAGGCATTGACACATGCTGCGGCGGGATATCCGGACGAGGCGGATCCATTGTGCGCGGTTGAACCCGGTTTACCACTGGCTAGTTACTTGTTCCTGCTCCTGGCGTGTTAAAGAGATTCCTTCGCTCATAAACCGGAGGCAGGTGGGACCGGTACCTTCTCCTCATTACATCATTTGATGTGTTCTGATCCAACATAAGCCGATAAGCTTGTGCATCCAACTCGGCCCACTCCGCAGCCATTCTGGTGTTCTCGGCTACCAGATCTGCCTTAGCTTGAGCTATCTGATCCTTTACTTTTGCGACTTCTTGATGTCTACTACACAACCTTCTTCTTGTAGATGTTGTTGGGCCTCCAAGTGCAGAGGTTTGTAGGACAGTAGCAAATTTCCCTCAAGTGGATGACCTAAGGTTTATCAATCTGCAGGAGGCGTAGGATGAAGATGGTCTCTCTCAAGCAACCCTGCAACCAAATAACAAAGAGTTTCTTGTGTCCCCAACACACCCAATACAATGGTAAATTGTATAGGTTCACTAGTTCGACGAAGAGATGGTGATACAAGTGCAATATGGATAGTAGATAATGGTTTTTGTAATCTGAAAATATGAAAACAGCAAGGTAACTAATGATAAAAGTGAACGTAAACGGTATTGCAATGCATTGAAACAAGGCCTACGGTTCATACTTTCACTAGTGCAAGTTCTCTCAACAATAATAACATAATTGGATCATAAAACTATCCCTCAACATATAACAAAGAGTCACTCCAAAGTCACTAATAGCGGAGAACGAACGAAGAGATTATGGTAGGGTACGAAACCACCTCAAAGTTATTCTTTCCAATCAATCTGTTGGGCTATTCCTATAGGTGTCACAAACATCCCTAGAGTTCGTACTAGAATAACACCTTAAGACACAAATCAACCAAAACCTTAATGTCACCTAGATACTCCAATGTCACCTCAAGTATCCGTGGGTATGATTATACGATATGCATCACACAATCTCAGATTCATCTATTCAACCAACACATAGAACCTCAAAGAGTGCCCCAAAGTTCCTACCGGAGAATCACGACGAAAACGTGTGCCAACCCCTATGCATAGGTTCATGGGCGGAACCCGCAAGTTGATCACCAAAACATACATCAAGTGAATCACGTGATATCCCATTGTCACATCAGATACACATGGCAAGACATACATCAAGTGTTCTCAAATCTTCAAAGACTCAATCCGATAAGATAACTTCAAAGGGGAAACTCAATCCATTACAAGAGAGTAGAGGGGGGAAGAAACATCATAGGATCCAAATATAATAGCAAAGCTCGTGATACATCAAGATCGTATCACCTCAAGAACACGAGAGAGAGAGATCAAACACATAGCTACTGGTACATACTCTCAGCCCCGAGGGAGAACTACTCCCTCCTCGTCATGGAGAGCACCAGGATGATGAAGATGGCCACCGGAGAGGGATTCCCCCTCCGGCAGGGTGCCGGAACGGGTCTAGATTGGCTTTCGGTGGCTACGGAGGCTTATGGTGGCGGAACTCCCAATCTGTTGTGTTCCCCGATAGTTTTAGGGTACGTGGGTATATATGGGTGAAAGAGATACGTCAGGGGAGCCACGAGGGGCCCACGAGGGTGGAGGGCACGCCCTAGGGGGGTGTGTGCGCCCCCTGCCTCGTGGCTCCCTCGTTCCTTTCCTGACGTGCACTCCAAGTTTTTCCGGTAGCTTTCCTTCCAAAAATAACTTCTCCAGTTGGTTTCATTCCGTTTCGACTCCGTTTGATATTCCTTTTCTTCGAAACACTGAAATAGGCAAAAAAACAGCAATTCTGGGCTGGGCCTCCGGTTAATAGGTTAGTCCCAAAAATAATATAAAAGTGGATAATAAAGCACAATATTGTCGAAAACAGTAGATAATATAGCATGGAGCAATCAAAAATTATAGATACGTCGGAGACGTATCAGGCATCCCCAAGCTTAATTCTTGCTCGTCCTCGAGTAGGTAAATGATAAAAACAGAATTTTTGATGCGAGATATTCAGATCCGAAAGATTCAAGATAAAAGTCCATATTGACATAAAAATAATAATACTTCAAGCATACTAACTAAGCAATTATGTCTTCTCAAAATAACATGGCCATAGAAAGCTCATCCCAACAAAATCATATAGTTTAGTCATGCTCCATTTTCGTCACACAATGTATTTAAATCATGCACAACCCCGATAACAAGCCAAGCAATTGGTCCATACTTTTGATGTTCTCAAACTTTTTCAATCTTCACGCAATACATGAGTGTGAGCCATGGATATAGCACAATAGGTGGAATAGAAGGGTGATTGTGGAGAAGACAAAAAGGGAGAAGATAGTCTCACATCGACTAGGCGTATCAACGGGCTATGGAGATGCCCATCAATAGATATCAATGTGAGTGAGTAGGGATTGCCATGCAACGGATGCACTAGAGCTATAAGTGTATGAAAGCTCAAAAAGAAACTAAGTGGGTGTGCATCCAACTCGCTTGGTCACGAAGACCTAGGGCATTTTGAGGAAGCCCATCATTGGAATATACAAGCCAAGTTCTATAATGTAAAATTCCCACTAGTATATGAAAGTGACAACATAGGTGAGGGAGTCCTGGATTAGGGGGTGTTCGGGTAGCCGGACTATACCTTCAGCCGGACTCTTGGACTATGAAGATATAAGATTGAAGACTTCGTCCCGTGTCCGGATGGGACTTTCCTTGGCGTGGAAGGCAAGCTTGGCGATGCGATATTCAAGATCTCCTACCATTGTAACCAACTCTGTGTAACCCTAACCCTATCCGGTGTCTATATAAACCGGAGGGTTGTAGTCCGTAGAGGATCAACTCCATACACAATCATACCATAGGCTAGCCTCTAGGGTTTAGCCTCCTTGATCTCGTGGTAGATCTACTCTTGTACTACCCATATCTTCAATATTAATCAAGCAGGAGTAGGGTTGTACCTCCATCGAGAGGGCCCGAACCTGGGTAAAACAAAGTGTCCCCTGTCTCCTGTTACCATCCGGCCTAGACGCACAGTTCGGGACCCCCTACCCGAGATCCGCCGGTTTTGACATCGACATTGGTGCTTTCATTGAGAGTTCCTCTGTGTCGTCACAATCAGGAAGGATGCCTTGTCCCGTCTTCAAAGACGGCGCCGTTGCTAAGGAAGCCTTGGCTGTCGGCCAAACCCTCCGGCTAGGTGGTTTCCGCATGACCTCCTGTTCGGCTGTTGCGCCGACGGTGACCTCTCGGGTCATCAAAAGCAACCTACACATCAGCTCGGAGCTCGTCGAGCAGCTAGATCCAATGGAGCTCTCTTCCGTAAACGGGCTCCTGGATCGCATCGCCGCCTTGGGGGTCGCTACGGATTACGACCAGGTTGGGCTTAAACCCGATCTAAGAGAAATTAACTCTCCCGAAGTCACCCACCACGTTGTCGTGGTAGAGGCGCAGTGCAGCGACCCTTCATCTATTTTAAGGACCAGCTACGTCCGAATTCCCGACCCCTCCAAGCCGGATACCCGCGAAGAGGAGGATGTAACTCAAGACCTGAGCTTAGGATCAGGCAACGGGCTGGACTCGCTGGACAACATCCAAGAATCCGAACTTCAGAGTTCGGAAACTCTTCGGCCTCCGAATCTTGGATCGGGTGAAGTCTAAGATTCAACAACACCCACCCACCCGAATATAAGCGATCTCTCCCAAGTCAGGCAGAGGCCCGACGAAACAGTACATCATTACTGGGCCAGATTCCTCCTGGTTATGAACAGGATAAAAGATTGCCGCGAGGGAGACGCAATATCAATCTTCTGCAGTAATTGCACGGACGAGGGAATCCTTAACGCCATAAGTCGCCGTGATATTACGCTCTTCGCTAACTTGGCGTTCATAGTACAAAAGTACTGTGCGATGGAAAGTGCCTGGAAAACCGAAATAAAATTTTGGGACAATCCGGCCTTGAATAATAATCCCGTCCGAACTAAGAGGGTGCATCATCATAAGACACCCGGAGTAAATAACAAAAAACCAAAACCCTCTACAGGGCATGGAACCGTACTGGAAAGGTGGCTTGATGGACCCTGTAGAATTCACAGTACAGAGGACGCCACACCAACTCACAGCCTTAGAGCGTGTTGGATACTCCGGCAGGTAGCCAAAATTGGCGAGGACCTCTTAAATCGGGAGGCCGCAGAAAGCCAGCCCGAGGACACCAGTACCGTTCTCACAATCTTCGAGACTTTCGCATCAAACAATATGCGAAAAAGAACACTCCGCAGCCTCGCCGAAGTCTATCAAGTTGCAACAATAAATCCATGGAGCGACACTGCTATCACTTTCAGTGCAAGTGATGAACCTAGATTCCGAACAGCCCGAGCACCAGCCGCATTGGTCCTCAGTCCCATAGTGGACGGCTTTCGCCTCACCAAGGTGCTCATGGATGGAGGCAGTGGACTGAACCTCATTTATGAGGAAACCCTTCAAAAAATGGAAATAGACTGGAACCGCGTCGAGCGAAGTAGCACAACCTTTAGAGGAATAATCCCCAGTCAAGAAGCGCGCTGCACAGGAAAAATCACACTAGATGTGGTGTTCGGCACGCCGGATAATTACAGGTCCGAAGAAGTCACGTTTCAGGTGGCCCCGTTTAAAGCGGGCATCACGCCTTACTAGGGCGGGAAGCATTCACAATCTTCCAAGCGATACCCCATTACGGGTGCATGAAGCTTAAGATGCCCGGGCCAAATGGAATTATCACTGTAGCTAGTGATCCGGACATAGCACTCCGCGCTGAAAACAAGACGGCCGCATTAGCCCTCGAGGCACTATCCGAAGCCTTAGCGGCCGAGGAACTGACTACGCCGCGCTCCACGGTTAACAGGGATGATGTGATACTCGACAAAAGATCCAAATCCACATCCTTCAAGCCAACCGACGAAATAGTCAAATTCCAGGTCCATCCAACGGACCCCAATAAAACAGCTTCCATCGAGGCACGACTGAACCCCAATGTAGACGCCGCACTGCGAGAGTTCCTACGAGAGAATTGGGACATTTTCGCCTGGCACCCTTCAGACATGCCAGGGATCCCATGCAGGCTGGCCGAACACAGCTTAAATATCCTAAAAGGATTCAAACCTGTCAAACAAGCCCTTCGGCGTTTTTCTGAACCTAAGAGACAGGCTATGGGAGAAGAGCTAGCCAAGCTATTGGAGGCCGGATTCATTAGAGACATAAAACATCCGGACTGGCTAGCAAACCTGGTGATGGTACCAAAGAAAGACAAATCCTGGCGCCTGTGCGTCGACTTTAAAGACCTTAACAAGGCTTGCCCAAAGGATCCCTTCCCACTCCCCCGTATCGATCAAATTATCGATGCCACCGCAGGACACGATTCGTTGTGTTTCCTCGACGCATACTCCGGTTACCATCAAATCAAGATGGCAGAATCAGACCAAGCTGCAACAGCATTCATCACACCATACGGCCCATTCTGCTTCAACACAATGCCCTTCGGGCTAAAAAAACGCCGGCGCAACATATCAGCGCATGATCCAGACATGTCTGGCAAGTCAGATCGGCAAAACAGTGGAGGCATATGTGGATGATGTGGTCATCAAATCAAGATATGTCGAATCTCTAGTAGACGACTTGAGGCTCACATTCGATAACCTCCGAAAATACGACATCAAGCTCAACCCGGAAAAATGCGTCTTCAGCGTTCCAGCCGGAAAGCTCTTGGGCTTCATTGTATCCGGTAGAGGAATTGAAGCAAATCCAGCCAAGATCCGAGCTTTGTCACAATTGGATATCCCAAAGGACCTCAAACAAATACAAAAATTAACCGGATGCGTGGCGGCTCTAAGCCGCTTCATCTCCCGCTTGGGAGAAAAGGCACTGCCCCTTTATCGCCTCCTTCGGCGCACCGAACACTTCGAGTGGACGGATGCCGCCACGGCCGGACTCGATGAAATAAAAGCCACATTGGCAACAAACCCAGTCCTGGCCGCGCCAAACACCGGCGAACCAATGCTATTGTACATTGCAGCAACACATCAAGTTGTCAGCGCAGTGCTCATTGTCGAGCGGGAAACGGACGGACACAAATCCCCCCTTCAAAGACCGGTCTACTACGTGTCCACTGTCCTCACTCCATGCAAATCATGGTACCCGCATTATCAAAAAATTGCATACGCGGTATTCATGGCATCCCGAAAGCTACGACACTACTTTCAAGAGTGTTCCATAATAGTAGCCTCGGAAGTACCACTTAACGATATTATTAACAACCGCGATGCAACGGGCCGGATCGCGAAATGGGCCATCGAGCTCCTCCCGTTTGATATAACCTATAAGCCACGGCGAGCTATCAAATCGCAAGTTTTGGCCGACTTCGTCGCAGAATGGACGGAGGCCGAACTCCCTAAAGAGTACGGCACATACTCAAACTGGATCATGCATTTCGATGGCTCCAAAATGTTGGCCGGACTGGGGGCTGGCGTCGTGTTGACGTCCCCCACAGGAGACACAGTCCAATACGTACTACAAATTATGTACATGGACTCCAACAACGCAGCCGAATACGAGGCCCTTCTACATGGCCTCCGGATGGCAGTATCCATGGGCATTCAACGCCTAGAGGTACGCGGGGATTCGAACCTCGCGATATCCCAAATAAATGGCGACTTCGATGCTAAGGACCCAAAAATGGCATCTTACCGAAACACCGTCCTAAAAATGTCAGGTTGGTTCGAAGGCCTGGAGTTTCACCATATAGCCCAAGAAAACAATCAAGCAGCGGACGTCCTGGTACGCATCGGAGCAAAACGCGATGCAGTCCCCCCAACATCTTTTTGGAAAGATTGTTCAAGCCATCTGTAGCATGGGAGGGGGAGCCCGCAAATAACAGCCCGGACCCAGCCGCACCACTCGACGCCGAACAATCTGACACAATTGGAGGCTCTGCCAATGAAATTACACCTTCAGCCCATGTAATAATGGCGGTCATCGCCCCGTGGACGGAACCATTCCTAGCCTACCTTGCTAGGCAGGAACTCCCGGAGGACCAAAACAAGGCCCGCTGCATAGTGTGGCGATCTAAAGAATACAAAGTCCATGAGGGAGAGCTTTATAAGAAAAGCACTACCGGAGTTCTTCAAAGGTGCATCTCCGAAGAGGAAGGGCGGAACCTTCTGGCTGAAATTCATGCCGGACACGGTGGTCACCACGCCGCTGCTCGGTCCCTTGTTAGCAAGGCTTTCCGTACAGGCTTTTATTGGCCGACGGCCCGGGCAAACGCTCAGGACTTAGTCCAACGATGCGCTAGTTGCCAACTTTTTGCCAACCAAAGCCATATGCCACCCACCGCACTCCAAACTATACCAATCACCTGGCCTTTTGCGGTCTGGGGGCTTGACATGGTCGGACCCCTTAAAGGCGGGACCGATAGAAAGAAATATTTACTGGTCATGGTGGACAAATTCACCAAATGGATAGAAGCCAAGCCTGTTAAAACGGCCGAATCCGGACCTGTGATAGACTTCATATCCGGGGTTGTACACCGTTATGGCGTCCCCCACAGCATCATAACCGATAACTGTACAAACTTTACCGCCGACAAGGTAAAATTCTGGTGCAAAAACATGGGCATCAAGCTCGATTATGCTTCCGTCTATCACCCACAAACCAACGGCCAAGTCGAACATGCAAATGGTCTCATCATGAGCGGCATTAAACCCAGACTAGTGCGGTCCCTTAAGGAATCTAATACGCACTGGGTAGAGGAGCTCGACTCCGTACTCTGGGGGCTGCGGACCACGCCGAATCGCACCACCGGATACACACCATTCTTCATGGTGTACGGCGCAGAGGCAGTTCTGCCCTGCGACATAATTCATGACTCACCACGAGTGCGCATGTACGAAGAAAGAGAAGCCGAGCTCAATCGGCAGGACAGTTTGGACGCTTTGGAGGTGGAGCGCGACGTGGCAAAAGCCCGTTCCGCATTCTATCAACAGCAGGCTCGAAGATATCAAAGCAGAGAAGTACGGGCCAAAAATTACAATGTCGGCGAACTAGTTCTACGCCTGCCGGACAAGAAAAAGGACAAACTCAAGCCCAAGTGGGAAGGTCCATTCATAATCAACCAAGTCCTGACTGGCGGGGCGTACCGCCTGCGAGATGCGTCGGATAACCGACTCAAGCCGAACCCATGGAATGCCACCCATCTCCGAAGATTCTACGCCTAGCGCCGGACTCTGTGTTCGTCTCCTTCCTCTGTCCATTTTTTTGCATTTTTCTGTCTTACATTTCTCTCCTTCCCCTCTTTTCTTTTATCGCCCTTAAAGACTCATCTAAGTGATGCGCCACTCGCGCTCATTGAACCTGGGGGCTTCTTTAACAGAAGCTTATTTATATGGGCTTCATGCCCAACACATGCATCAAACTTCCGCATGTACCTTTTTCTTCACCATTATATGCATCGATATGACTTAAGTTTTGGCCAAGCTGGGTTGCCTGGCTCCTGTGCTTACCCCTACGTTCCCGATTGTTCTGCTAGGTGGTAAAGGGAGCACCTCTGCGATTGTTACTGCCGGGTCAGCCGGATGTGTACCTCAGACTGGGTGAAGCCGAAAGCTAGCGTTCTTAAGGGAATATTCGGTCGGTGAGATAAAACATGATCTTTTTACCCATTTTATGCGCCCCCAGATGCTTTTTCTGCGTCTTTTTACGTAGTCCGGACATGCACTTTAGGGCATGCCTCCCAGCGAAAGGAACCCCTAGCGGAACTATTCTCTCTGGAAGATGTTTCTTACTAACCATGTAATATAACATAACTAGTTGGGCACTTGTCTGATAAAGCACTAATGACCCCTACGCCTGGTCTCCACGCATACCACGGTTCTTATATAACCGCTATGGTATTCGGACACACTCCAGACCGTCAGGTCTCGAGGTTGAAGCGAAAAGGTCGGCAACGACAAACGATCTACAATCCGGCTAGAAGGCATTACACATGTCAATTCAAAATTACATAGTCATTATGACTGATTGTATTCCTCTTCTATACCATCTAACAGGCTGTCTAATTTACAGTCTTGCTGGGAATACTTTGCGACCAACTCTACTTGGCCGTACACTAAGCTCACAGGGATCTCCTTCCCGTCAGGCCCCACTGGTCCGACCTCGGCCATGTGGTTCGGGTCAGACTTTGTAAAACGGGTCTTCACCATGGCCCAGGCTTCCCGAGCGCCTTGTCGGCAGGCCGATATCTTCCACAACCGGAAGCGCCGCCGAGCTCCCTTCAGCTTCTCCGCAAGCTCTCCAAGGCTCTCGGGCACGGAGTGGGCAGGCCATAAGGCTTGGGCAACACCTCGCATCGCTTGCCGAATTCGCTTGTGCAGTTGCATGAGTTCGGGAAGAAGGTCACCCGTAGAACCGGGCATCTCCTCTGCAGGACGACCTGTGAGCATACCTACAGTCATTACTCTGTTAATCGACTTCCTCGCCGAACTTTTTTTAATGTTCATTCAAGCACTTACTAAAAATGCCGCGTCGAAGCCGTTGATTCTCCTTCGTGGAGTCCGACAGCTGGCCACGAACATCTTTAAGTTCGATATCGAGCTTGGTGTTGGCATCCTGAAGATCATTCTTATCTCGCCTCACCCTTGTCAACATACTCTCACCAGCCTTTAGCTGGCGTAAGAGTTGTTGCTTGTCCGGATCGAGTCCGGCGCCATCTACAATTTAACTTGTCAGATTTGCACCCACACCGCACAATACTAATCTTTCAAAGTATATTTTACCTGAGGGGGTCTCTCGAGGCTCCCCTGTTGCGGCTAGTGCGGCCTCTAGTTGGGCCTTGCACTTCTCCAGCTCCTGGGACAGTACAGTATTCTTCTTTGCAAGAACCTGCATATTAAATGATCCTTAAATCAGTTGCTCTAACTGTTTCAAGTCTCGGGGGCTACTGGCATATGTATATATTTAACCAAAATTTTCTTACCCGTATGTCTTTCACATACTGCTCCGTAGCTCTGGCCAAACCATTTTGAGCGGCACGGAGGTACGCATCTCCTGAATTAAAGGCATCTAAAGCCTCTTGGGAGAAACAACCATCACGTAGAGTTGTCCGGTGACGCCTGAGGTTCATGGCACTCTCCACTTCTGAATTCGTGGCGGACAGCCTGTCTGCATCCTCTGTCGGAGGAGCGTCCGGTGCGCGCCTTGTACTCGCCTCCGCTTCCTGGCCAGACGTTGGAGCCTGGCTGGTGGAAGCGCGATTGGCAACCTCTCCGGATGTAGTCCGGTGAGGTCTCTTCGTCCTGAAGATAGCACGAACGTTAATATGACCCTGACAGAATAACTCCAGGGAAGCAGAGGGTACACTATACCTTTGCGCCGGCATTTTAGTCCGGACTTCATTCCTTTTTGCCCTATGGGGCTCTGCGGCCCCTCGTTGGCTAGCCGCTGCAGGTTCGGCCTCCTGCCGTGGAAATCTCCCCTGCAAAACGTGGTTGCCGTCAGAAACACCGAAATACATGAGAGTGTAATCCCTCTCAAGCGAATGAGACTCCGGTTTCCATCACCTGGGAGGCCGGGATTAACCCTGGGTAATCAGCCGTGATGGCTACCAAGGTATTGTCCTTGCTTAGCTGATAGAACACCCCGTCGATAAGCTCCACCGATAGGTCCAGATCCTCTTCGGAGTCCGGATCGAGGGACCGTTCTGGGTCCTCGGGTTGTGGAGGGCGACTGCTGATATTTTTTACCTCCTGTCGCAGTTCCTGCATTGAAGTCGTTAGACTACCTATCTAACCACGGGAGTGTAAAACAAATGGGCAAGCGCAATTGTTCACTTACCCAACTTGGAGGATCGTTCACACTGAATTCGGCCCGCGGATTGACGCGGAGGAATTCCTCCTTTTCTCCCTTGTACAAAGAGGATAAGATCTTTTCTAGAGCGGCAGCCAAGGCTGGCCCTTTACGACCATAACGGGTGGTATCATCCTCCCCGTTGAATTCCCACATTGGGTGGCCTCTGTATTGAAGCGAATGCACCCCCCGCATAACGCATGCGGCCATGACTCCAATCATGGTTAGTCCGGAATGAGCCAACAGTCTTATCCGGCCCATCAGGTAAAGGACGTCTCTGTCACTTTCTCTCTGAGAGCTCCGCGCACGCCAGCTCAAGCGTTTCTTCATTGGAGCACTGTTGAACTCAGGGAGACCGACCCGGATAGGGTCCGGTAGCGGGACGTCATCTATGTAAAACCATTCCGAAGGCCAGTCCTCGGACGCTTCCTTTGGGGTTCCGGATAGGTATCCAGTCCCGGCGATGCGCCATACTTCGGCTTCGCCCACTTGGTATATGGACCCCTTTTGAGAACGGGGCACCAGGCAGAATAACCTCTTCCACAGTGCGAAATGAGCCTCAACGCCTAAAAATAGCTCGCAAAGGGCGACGAAACCTGCAATATGCAACACGGAGGCGGGCGTGAGATTGTGCAGTTGGAGGTCGTAAAACTCCAGAAGCCCGCAGAGAAATGGGTGAATTGGAAATCCCAGTCCCCTTAATAGATAGGAGACGAGGCACACCCGCTCTCCCCTAGAAGGATTGGGGGTGCTCTCTGCTTGTTTTCCGCCATTATAGGTGGCAAGACCGGCTCGGACCGGGACCATGCATGCCCGGGGAAGGAATCCCTGGGCTTGAAGTGACGCTAACTTGCTATGCGGGATGGTACAGCTCTCCCAGTCCCCGGGTTTGGGACCGGAGGGGCGAGGGGAGGAGCTACGACGGCTGGTCATGCTGGAATAGACCTTTGCTGGAAGCGCTCTGATGATCACTCACGGAAAGGAGGAGATGTGGTTTGGATCTAAATCCCCATCCCGTTAAATAGGCGGCTCGTTTATACGGCCAGGGGTGTGAATGTAAAAACGCCCCGGCTTTTCGCATCTGCTTTACACGTAGAAGACGGCCATTATTGGGCATGGAAGCCGAGGAGCACTACATTACAAGAATAGGACATTATTCCTACAGGTACACAAGATTTGGAGAAGAACCCGCCTTGCAATGCCGAACAATTTGTGCGCCGGACTCGTCGTCATTGAAGCCTGGTTCCGGGGCTACTGAGGGAGTCCTAGATTAGGGGGTGTTCGGGTAGCCGGACTCCTGGACTATGAAGATATAAGATTGAAGACTTCGTCCTGTGTCCGGATGGGACTTTCCTTGGCGTGGAAGGCAAGCTTGGCGATGCGATATTCAAGATCTCCTACCATTGTAACTGACTCTGTGTAACCCTAACCCTATCCGATGTCTATATAAACCGGAGGGTTGTAGTCCGTAGAGGATCAACTCCATACACAATCATACCATAGGCTAGCTTCTAGGGTTTAGCCTCCTTGATCTCGTGATAGATCTACTCTTGTACTACCCATATCTTCAATATTAATCAAGCAGGTGTAGGGTTGTACCTCCATCGAGAGGGCCCGAACCTGGGTAAAACAAAGTGTCCCATGTCTCCTGTTACCATCCGGCCTAGACGCACAGTTCGGGACCCCCTACCCGAGATCCGTCGGTTTTGACACCGACAATAGGAGACTCTCTATCATGAAGATCATGGTGCTACTTTGAAGCACAAGTGTGGTAAAAGGATAGTAGCATTGTCCCTTCTCTCTTTTTCTCTCATTTTTGGGGGCCTTCTCTTTTTTTATGGTCTTTCTCTTTTTTGGGCCTTCTCTCTTTTTTATGGCCTTTCTCTTTTTTTCTTTTTTTATTCCTCACTTGGGACAATGCTCTAGAAAATGATGATCATCACACTTCTATTTATTTACAACTCAATGATTACAACTCGATGCTACAACAAAAGATGACTCTATATGAATGCCTCCGGCGGTGTACCGGGATATGCAATGAATCAAGAGTGACATGTATGAAAGAATTATGAATGGTGGCTTTGCCACAAATACTATGTTAACTACATGATCATGCTAAGCAATATGACTATGATGAATGTGTCATGATAAATGGAACGGTGGAAAGTTGCATGGCAATATATCTCGGAATGGCTATGGAAATGTCATAATAGGTGGGTATGGTGGCTATTTTGAGGAAGATATAAGGAGGTTTATGTGTGAAAGAGCGTATCATATCACGGGGTTTGGATGCACTGGCGAAGTTTGCACCAACTCTCAAGGTGAGAAAGGGCAATGCACGGTACCGAAGAGGCTAGCAATGATGGAAGGGGAGAGTGCGTATAATCCATGGACTCAACATTAGTCATAAAGAACTCACATACTTATTGCAAAAATCTACAAGTCATCAAAAAGCAAGCACTACGCGCATGCTCCTAGGGGGATAGATTGGTAGGAAAAGACCATCGCTCGTCCCCGACCGCCACTCATAAGGAGGACAATCAAATAACACCTCATGTTTCAAATTTGTTGCACAATGTTTACCATACGTGCATGCTACGGGGCTTGCAAACTTAAACACAAGCATTTCTCAGATTCACAACTACTCAACTAGCATGACTTTGATATTATTACCTCCATATCTAAAAACAATCATCAAGCATCAAACTTCTCTTAGTAATCAATACTCTATATGAAAGTTTTTACTATTATTGGATTCCTAGCATATTAGGATTTTTTAAACAAATTAACATTCTATTTAAGACTCTCAAAATGATATAAGTGAAGCATGAGAGTTCATTAATTTCTACAAAATAAAACCACCATCGTGCTCTAAAAGATATAAGTGAAGCACTAGAGCAAATGACAAACTACTCCGAAAGATATAAGTGAAGATCAATGAGTAGTAGAATAATTATGCAACTATGTGAAGACTCTCTAACATTTACTAGTTTCAGATCTTGGTATTTTATTCAAATAGCAATCAAAACTAAATAAAATAAAATGACGCTCCAAGCAAAACACATATCATGTGGCGAATAAAAATATAGCTCCAAGTAAAGTTACCGATTAACGAAGACGAAAGAGGGGATGCCTTCCGAGGCATCCCCAAGCTTAGGCTCTTGGTTGTCCTTGAGTATTACCTTGGGGTGCATTGGGCATCCCCAAGCTTAGGCTCTTGCCACTCCTTATTCCATAGTCCATCGAATCTTTACCCAAAACTTGAAAACTTCACAACACAAAACTTAACAGAAAACTCGTAAGCTCCGTTAGCGAAAGAAAACAAAACACCATTTCAAGGTATTGTAATGAACGTATTCTTTATTTATATTGGTGTTAAACCTACTGTATTCCAACTTCTATATGGTTTATAAACTATTTTACTAGCCAGAGATTCATCAAAATAACCAAACAACACACGAAAAAACAGAATCTGTCAAAAACAGAACAGTCTGTAGTAATCTGTAACTAACGCAAACTTACGGAACCCCAAAAATTCTAAAATAAATTTCTGGACGTGAGGAATTTATCTATTAATCATCTTCAAAAATAATTAACTAAATATAACTCTCCAAATAAAAATGGCAGCAATTCTCGTGAGCGCTAAAGTTTCTTTTTTTTACAGCATGATCGCAAAGACTTTCCCCAAGTCTTCCCAACGGTTCTACTTGGCACAAACACTAATTAAACACAAAAAACACAAAAATAACAGAGTATAGATAAATTATTTATTACTAAACAGGAGCAAAAAGCAAGGGACAAAAATAAAATTGGGTTGCCTCCCAACAAGCGCTATCGTTTAACGCCCCTAGCTAGGCATGATGATTTCAACGATGCTCATATAAAGGATAAGAATTGAAACATAACGAGAGCATCTTGAAGAATATGACTAGCACATTGTCACACCCTAGCTAGTTCAAGCATTAGAATGTGCATCATGTTTAAATTCCTCTTAAATTTGAATTGGGGAAGACAGAACCCCCAACACACCCCCCCCTTGGAAACAACTAGGGTTTACTAAAAATATTTTCAATGAACCAGAAATGCCCTTCTAAAAAGTTCACCCTCTTTGTCTTAGGTTAGAACCTCTGGCAAAATTGGTGCACAATTTTCTAGGTCAACAGAAGGTCATTGAATTAACTCATAAGTATTTGAATTTGGGCATTTAAATGCTATAAAATAATCTAAATGCTCAAATAATTCTGGGAATAAATGTTTCCTGTTGGAAATAATCTAAACAGAGGCCACATTTATTTTCAGGATTTTTGGAAATGTTTTAGTATTTTATTTAAAGCTAAACAGTTCCAGTTAAATAGAAAATAGAAACTAAATAAAAAAAGAGGAGAAAGAAGCCCACCTGGGCCTTACCTGTGCTGGCCCAGCCACCTGGCTCGGCCCAGCCTGCTGGCGCTGCCAGTCGTCCTCCTCCTCACGCCAGAAGGACGCGGAGCGCGTGGCCGGCGCCTGCAGCCACACGCCGGCCGCCTCCTGCTTCCGCCGACGCCCGGGAGACGCCCTGAAGTGCCACGCGACCCCCCACGTCTCCCTCTCGCACTCGCTCACTCTCCCCCTCGTCTCCCTCTCTCTCTCCCGCGACGGCCGAGCGCGTACCTCGCCGCCGATCTACGTAGTTGCCACCACAGACACCCCCTCGCCCCTCCGACGAGCCCATTAGCTCCGCCTCGCCGCCTTCGCCCTCGTCTTCAACCTCGGGCACCCGAGCCATCTCCGGTCGAATTCGCCGCCGCCAGGACCTCCCCGAGCCCGCTGACCCCCTCTCCGACTCCGCTGTGAGCTCCTCTTCCTTTCCCCCTAGTTCCCGTGCTCGATTACGCCTCGTAGCCACCGCCCCCTCCGAGCCCGAGCGCTCCTCGCCGCCGGCTATGCCGCCGTCGTGGCTACGGCCGTGCAAGGACGCGTCCGAGCGCCTCACCGTGCTCAGCACAGCACCAGGGACCGGTAGCCACCACCAGTTCTTCCTCCCATGCACCGTAGCCTCGAAACCGACCTCGCCCGAACTCCGGCCGCCGCCACGAGCTCGATTCCGGCGAGCTTGCTCCACCCCAGCTCCTCCCACTTGCCCCACTAGATGCGCACGAGCCCCAGCTATGCGTAGCACGTCTCCGCCGTCGATTTGGTCACCGGAGGACCAAATCCGAAGCCCTCCGCCGTCTCGGGCCTCGCCGGCGTCGAGCCGCCGGCGAGTTGACCCAGTTTGACCCCTGGGTGGGCCCAGGAAGACCCCTCCTGAGTCTATGACAGGTGGGGCCGGTCGGCTAACTAAATTAGGATTAGTCTTAATTAATTTTAATTAAATCAGTCACTAACATGTGGGCCCAGGCCCCACTGACAACTAATTAGTGTTAATCTAATTTTGCTAATTAGCTGAGAGGCTGACAGAAGGGGCCCACCAGTCAGGTTTGACCTGGGCTGGCGCCTTTGACCTGCTGACGTCACCCTGACGCAATGCTGACGCAGTAATTGATTTTCTAGATTTATTCTTATTCAGGAAATTCCAGAAAATAGTTCAAACTTCAAAAATTCATAGAAATTCAACCATAGCTCCAAATGAGATAAATTATATATGAAAAATTATCAGAAAAATTCAATCTATCCAACTGTAATGGTTTCATGCATGACAAAACAAGTTACCTTGCTGTTTAGGCAGAATAAGGAAAAGCACTATTAAGGCCATGTTTAATGAGCTAATATTTGAATCTTTGATTCAAATGAGTTCATTCCTTTCTAATATAACTTGCATTAGGCCAAGACACATTCATATTGCCATGTCATAGCATGCATCATATTGTTGCATATCGTCATGTGTTGATTGTATTACGATGTGTTCTTCGTGGTAGGTTCTGCCTCCGAGGATATCCACGAGTATCCAACTGAAGGGCAGTATCCCACTACCACTCCATCAGGCAAGCAACCATTGATCATTCCGATACAAACCCATGTTCTCGCTTCTGCTCTTGTTTACTGCATTAAGACAACGCGATTCAAACTGTTGGGTGCTACGGTAGTTGAAACCTTATCCTCTGGATGACCTGTCATTGCCACAGTAACTAGATGAAACCCACTAGCATGTGTAGGAGTTGATTGAGCCATGTATGTGATTCTTACCTTGCTATGCCTGCTATGCTTAGAGTTGTGTCAGGTCTGGTTCATCTGGGAGATGGGCTAGAGTGAAATGCTTATGCCGGTAATGTGAGGGATACGTTGAACATGTTTTGGTAAAGGTATCGATGAGAGGCCATGTAGGAGTACATGGTGGGTTGTTTCATTGAAGTCGTCCCTAAGCACTGAGATCTGTATGCGTGATTTAAGATTCAGCTACTACCACACATTGGGCCCTGAAATATGACCCCGCTCGACTTACTAACCCCTCTCGCCTCTGTCCAGGAGTTGCAACTAGTTTCTGGTGTTTGTAGGACACGTGTTGGCGCCCGTGCGTAGCGCTGACCCTAGGGGTGGGCTATGTTGCGGTAGATACACCGTGGCACGGTGTACCGAGTCACCCATTTGGTGTCGCGGGAACCCAGTTCACATTGTTTGGGGCCGTTGAGGACACCCCGGCCGGATTTCCTTGCGGATGGAACCTGAATAGGCGATAAACCTGGACTAGAGACTTGTGAGGTTAGTCAGGTCGTGGTCTACACCCACATCGGTTTTCGCTTGAAGTCTGCCGAGCACATGTCGTGTGCAGACGCTAAGTGGTGGAAACATGTGTGACGAAGTACACCCCTGCAGGGTATAAAACTATTCGAATAGCTGCGTCCGCGGTAAAGGACTACTTGGTTGCATATACAGTTCATAGACAAGTTAATGGATACTACTAAAAGACTCAAGATAAAGTGTGAGTACCGAGGATGGCCCTCTCGTAGGATGACGAGGGAGGATCCCCGGTGGAGTATTGTGTTGGTGAGTAGTGGACTCGTGTGCGAAAACTATTTTACTGATGAAGTTCCATAGGATAGCTTAGCCAAGAGTCAAAGCTGGCTTGCTGCATCAACCCCACCACCTTCTTGAGAATAAGCATGTATAGTAGGTTCTGATGTAAGACTTGCTGAGTACCTTTGTACTCATGTTTTGCTTATTTATTGTTTTCAGACGACAACACTGCCCCCTTCGATGGGTTCTATGTAGACCTTAACGTCGACGAGTGACTAGCCACCCAGGTGGTGACCCTGGCCATGGAGGGCCTATGTAGATAGACAGGCTTCGAGATGCCTTCTTTCTTTCTAGAGTCTGTACCCAGACTAGTTGCTTCCGCATGTGGTTGTATGTTTGTATGACTTGAGTGTCGGGTCCTGTGACCCCTATCTGTATGAACATGTTATGTATGGCTCTCTGGAGCCTTTAAATAAAGTATTTGAGTTGTATAGTTTTGTTGTGATGCCATGTTGTATGTACTCATATCAGGCATATTGTGTGTATGATTGAAATGCTTGGTATGAGTGGGATCCGACAATCTAGTTGTTTATCCTTGACAGCCTTTCTTATGGGGAAATGTAGTCTAGTGTTCCTCGAGCCATAGTAGTCCGCTACAGCCCGGTTCACCGGAGTCCTGCTAGCCCAGCACTACTGCTCAGGACACTTGACTGGCCGGCATGTGTTTCACTTCGTCCCTATGTCTGTCCCTTCGGGGAAATGTCACACGGTGACTTCCGGAGTCCTGCCTAGCCTGCTACAGCCCGGGGTTCCCCGGAGTCCTGTTAGCGCAGTGCTACAGCCTGGAATCACTCGTTGATGACCGACATGTTCGATGTGATTCATGTATGCCTGTCTCCATAGGTCTGTGCCGCTTTGGGTTCAAGACTAGCCATGTCGGCCGGGTTCTCTATCATATGGATGCTAGCGACACTGTCATATACGTGAGCCAAAAGGCGCAAACGGTCCCGGGCCATGGTAAGGCGTCACCCGTGGGATACCGTGCGTGAGGCCGCAAAGTGATATGAGGTGTTACCGGCTAGATCGATGTGACTTGGAATCGGGGTCCTGACACACATTTAAGTCTAACCCACTTCCTATGCATAGGGATTTTGTGAGGAAACAATTTATGGGAACAATAATCAACTAGCATAGGAAGGCAAAACAAGCATAACTTCAAAACTTTAAGCACATAGAGAGGAAACTTGATATTGTTGCAATTCCTACAAGCATATGTTCCTCCCTCATAATAATTTTCAGTAGCATCATGAATGAATTCAACAATATAACCAGCACCTAAAGCATTATTTTCATGATCTACAAGCATAGAAATTTTATTACTCTCCACGTAAGCAAAATTCTTCTCATTCGGGATAGTGGCAGTATCATAAGAGACTTGAATACTATAAATTGTTTCCACATTAAAAGAGTAATGTTTAGAAAAGGGGTAATGATAATCATGACAAGTTTTATAAATATAATCACTACTCTTTGTAGCATAAGTATCATCACAATAATAATCATAAGTAGGAGGCATGCTATCATCATTATAAATTTGCATATCAAACCTTGGGGGACTAAAAATATCATCTTCATTAAACGTAGCATCCCCAAGTTTGGAAAAAACATTAATTTCAGCAAATATATTCTCAAATATGTCATCCTCATCAAACATAGCATCCCCAAGCTTGGACCTTTTCGTATCATAAGCATAATCACTCTCATCATTAATAGTATGGATAGCACCAATGGTATAGCAATTATCATATTCTTCCAAGCAAGTGCCAAAAAGATTTTCAAGATCATAAGAAGTAAAATTATCTTCCACAATTATATTTTCATGAGGCACAATAGTAATAGGAGCAGCATTATTTGGGAGAGATATATTTTTACCTCTCTTCCTTTTTCTTTTCTTCTTCTTCACCACACCATGTGTGGGTTCAATCCTCTTTTTGGAGCTCCTTATTAATGAGATTGGTTGAATAGGAGGCTCCTCCTCATTACCTGATTCATCATAAGAAATAATAGGAGGGTATTGGGAATTCTCTTCCCTTTCATTAGGATTATCTTCATCTTCTATTTGTTTTCTTTTCTTTATGTAATTGGCAATATAAGGATTTTCAATACAATTCACCGCACAATACATATAAATTTTCTCTAGATCAAAATCAAGAAATCTATCAAGATTAAACTTTGGAATACCCTCAGTTATACTTTCATTTCCTCATACCCCAAAAGAAGACTAAGCTCTTTATGATGCTCAAGGGTAATCAAATTATCACAATTTTTGGATACGATTCGGTCATGAAACAATTTGCATTGGAGATTTAAATGACCATGTTCATTGCAAAGTTCACAAGGGGTGTGAAAAATACTGAATTTTTCAGCACAATCATCAAGACTTTCTTGCAACAATTTAGTTTCTAAATACTTATGCCTCTTGCAATATCTATCTTCCCTATTTGGTGTATCCTTGCAAACCCAATGCACTCCACAAAAATTGACATGTTTATAGGAGACATTTTCATCATACCTAGTGCAATCATCATTAGTATCATGGATATTCAAAGAATTCATACTAACAACATTACAATCATGCTCAACATTCAAAGGTTTAGTGCCAAACATTTTATAGACTTCTTCCTCTAGCACTTTCCTTTCCATCATACTCACGAAAGATATTAAAAAGATGAAGCGTATGAGGTAGACTCAATTCCATTTTTTTGTTTTCTTTTATAAACTAAACTAGTTCTAAAACAAGAAACTAAAAGTCTCGATTGCAAGATCTAAAGATATGCCTTCAAGCACTCACCTCCCCGGCAACGGCGCCGGAAAAGAGCTCGATGTCTACCACACAACCTTCTTCTTGTAGATGTTGTTGGGCCTCCAAGTGCAGAGGTTTGTAGGACAGTAGCAAATTTCCCTCAAGTGGATGACCTAAGGTTTATCAATCCGTAGGAGGCATAGGATGAAGATGGTCTCTCTCAAGCAACCCTGCAACCTAATAACAAAGAGTCTCTTATGTCCCCAACACACCCAATACAATGGTAAATTGTATAGGTGCACTAGTTCGGCGAAGAGATGGTGATACAAGTGCAATATGTATAGTAGATAATGGTTTTTGTAATCTGAAAATATAAAAACAGCAAGGTAACTAATGATAAAAGTGAACGTAAACGGTATTGCAATGCATTGAAACAAGGCCTAGGGTTCATACTTTCACTAGTGCAAGTTCTCTCAACAATAATAACATAATTGGATCATGAAACTATCCCTCAACATGCAACAAAGAGACTCCAAAGTCACTAATAGCGGAGAACGAACGAAGAGATTATGGTAGGGTACGAAACCACCTCAAAGTTATTCTTTCCAATCAATCCGTTGGGCTATTCCTATAGGTGTCACAAACAGCCCTACAGTTCATACTAGAATAACACCTTAAGACACAAATCAACCAAAACCCTAATGTCACCTAGATACTCCAATGTCACCTCAAGTATCCGTGGGTATGATTATACGATATACATCAGACAATCTCAGATTCATCTATTCAACCAACACATAGAACCTCAAAGAGTGCCCCAAAGTTCCTACCAGAGAATCACGACGAAAACGTGTGCCAACCCCTATGCATAGGTTCATGGGCGAAACCCGCAAGTTGATCACCAAAACATACATCAAGTGAATCACGTGATATCCCATTGTCACCACAGATACGCACGGCAATACATACATCTTTAAAGACTCAATCCGATAAGATAACTTCAAAGGGGAAACTCAATCCATTACAAGAGAGTAGAGGGGGGATGAAACATCATAGGATCCAAATATAATAGCAAAGCTCGCGGTACATCAAGATCGTATCACCTCAAGAACACGAGAGAGAGAGAGAGAGATCAAACACATAGCTATTGGTACATACCCTCAGCCCCGAGGGAGAACTACTCCATCCTCGTCATGGAGAGCACCGGGATGATGAAGATGGCCACCGGAGAGGGATTCCCCCTCCGGCAGGGTGCCGGAACGGGTCTAGATTGGCTTTCGGTGGCTACGGAGGCTTCTGGCGGTGGAACTCCCGATCTACTGTGCTCCCCGATAGTTTTAGGGTACGTGGGTATATATGGGTGAAAGAGATAATTCAGGGGAGCCACGAGGGGCCCACGAGGGTGGAGGGCACACCCTAGGGGGGTGGGCGCGCCCCCTGCCTCGTGGCTCCCTCGTTCCTTTCCTGACGTGCACTCCAAGTTTTTCCGGTAGCTTTCCTTCCAAAAATAACTTCTCCAGTTGGTTTCGTTCCGTTTCGACTCCGTTTGATATTCCTTTTCTTCGAAACACTGAAATAGGCAAAAAAACAACAATTCTGGGCTGGGCCTCTGGTTAATAGGTTAGTCCCAAAAATAATATAAAAGTGGATAATAAAGCCCAATATTGTCCAAAACAGTAGATAATATAGCATGGAGCAATCAAAAATTATAGATACGTTGGAGACGTATCACTTCTGCGTTATGCTGATCCTGATTCACCGCGTTATCTTCAGCCGCCAGCAGTGCTGCCAAAGAGTCGAACAAATGAAACAAAACCTGAGCCGGCGGTGGAGCAGGGCCTCTTGCCCCAGCTGCTGTCGCTGCTGCTGAACCGGCGATCATTGCTGCTGCGGTTGAAGAATGCTACGCTGACTGCGTACCGGCCATGAAGATCGCAACTCGGCTCGGCGGATCAAGGGGGTCCGGAATACTGTCGCCATCGGAATAGACCCCAAACCGGCCATCTTGCAGTTGGTATAATGACTCAGTCTCTCCGGTAGATGACTCATCATCAGAGTAAACGAGGGTTTCACCACCATATACCGATCTATCCTCAGATTCAACTCCGTGGATGACTCCCACGAAGGCATGCTTCATGGCAGGCTGAACCCGGGCGGATCTCGCATGCTGAGCCGTTTCGACGATGTCGATGGAGATGTCCGGCTCAGGGCCCGGTTTGCCGATCTTGCCAATGAAGACGCGAATACCGCCGAAGGGGACCCGATATCTATACTCAATTGAACCGGCCTCGGGGCCCCAGCATGCGTCGTCGATGTAGAGCTTGCCGCGATGACTCTTGGTCATTCGGCCCACAACGTATCCCTTGAGCCCTTCGAAGCTGCCCTCTAAGAACTTGAAACCATCGTGCGATAGCCCCACGGTGGGCGCCAACTGTCATGGGATTGTCACGGCAGATGTCCTACTGTGAGGACCTAGTCGTGGAGCCATCGCAACGTAGTTAGCTTAAAGGGGTTAACGCAGACAAAGGACACAATGAATTATACTAGTTCGGCCCCTTGCGATGAAGGTAAAGCCTCCTCCAGTTATGATGGGATTGCTAGGGTTTCGATGACCAGGGAGTGAATCCGCTTTGCCTGGCTCTCGAGTTGTTGTTTCTTGTCCTTGAACCACCGTCGGGTCGTCCCTTTATATACACAAGTTGACGCCCGGCGGTTTACAGAACCCCGGCCGGCTCATAAACGTGTCCGGCTCAGTCTCTACTCTTTCCTATCTTACAACACAAGTTACACACCTTATGGTGGTTTATGTCTACGGGCCCTAATCCGCCTTTGGGCCCTGGGCTTTTAGATCTCTTATATTAAAGCGCCATACTCTTTGTCTTCATGGGCTTCAATATGAATAACTCATTACAGGTATAATCCGGCCCCTCCTGGGTGGTTTATACCCAGTAGTTATATCCCCAACAGGACGGGCCATCGTATTTCGCGAAAAAGACGTTTCCCCCCTAACTGCTGGGACCCACCAGCTACATCTTCGCACGCAAGGAACTGCGTCCATATTATGGGCAAAAAAATGATTCAACCCCTGACTGCTAGGACCCACCGGCTACATCTTCGCACGCAAGGAAGTGCCTGACAGTAGGGACCCACCTGGTCGATGCGTACGTAGCATTGTCATTCTGGTCGCGAACATGTAAGTACATACTGGTCGATGTCACTACAAAAAAAAATACACTTCCATGATGATACATGTTTGTCATAGTAGGTCACGTTTTCTGTCATGCATGTACATCCATGACAAATTTATGACAGAATCAAGATAGTCATACCTGTGCTGTCGTAGAAGTGTTCCATGACATTACGAAAATTATCATCATGGAAGTGTCCACTTCCATGACGATAAATCGCGCATCACAGAAGTGCTTTCGTCAAGGGTGACCGACACGTGGCATCCACCGTAATGGAAAACCGTTAAGCTATCGGGTCCGGTTTTGGATCCAATAACCCATTAACAGCCCCAACCAATGGGGATTTTCCACGTGTAAAATCATCATTGGCTGGAGGAAACATGTGTCGGCTCACCGTTGGGACAGATGTCATCCACTCATTGGACCCAAAGCCTATGATACATCGACACATGGCACGGCCCAACAGAGGCCCATATAGGTTAAAAGGCTGGCCCGGTCAAAGGCCCGTAGTACTTACTCAGGTACTAGTGGGCCAGCCCAATAATGGCCTGCTTAATAAAGGCCCATTTACGGCCCGAAGCCAGATCTAGCCCGTTAATTGTTCGCCGAATATTTGGGCCCATTCACGGCCTGAAGCTAGATCTGGCCCATTAATTGTTCGTCGAATATTTGGGCCCAATTACAGCCCAGTGACTTTCGGCCTGTTAGAGGCCCGATGTAGACATGGGCCCATTTCAGCCCGGTGTGACTTTTGGCCTGGGAATGGCCCGTGCTGCCCATGGGCCATATATGGTCCGACAGGACATCGAGCCCACTAACGGCCCGTGATAAAGGTGGCAACAGTTAAGCCCAACGTGACTTTGGGCCTGTTAAAGGCCTGTCGCATAATTCGGCCCATTGATGTCTGTACTAAGCTTTAGGCCTCTTAAAGGCCCATGATATCAGTGGGCCAACTAAGGCCCGAGATATGTTTCGGCCTCGTAACTGCCCATGGTTTAATATGCATTTCATCCTGCTGAAGGCCCATCGACGACTAGTGAAAGTTGAGGCCCAATATGCATTTCGTCCTGCTAAAGGCCCATGGTTTAATCTGGGCCGTAACATGCCAGTACAATATTCAGCCTGTTAATGGCCCAACACTACCTGGGCCAAACTAAGTGTTGCGTCCACAAAAGGCCCAACTAAAATATAGGCCAGTGTAAGTTGTGGTCCTTGTGCAAAGTGTGAAGACCCCAATGATTCGGGCCCATGAAAGATGCATGACGGCCCAATTGTGGCCCGCTAAACACCAGGCCTGTTAGAGGCGAATGTTTTGGCCCGGTCGACTACATCTGAATTTTTTTCAGATAGCGAATGATGGCAGTAACTAGTAGGAATTAAGAACAAACCTACTATATACAATAATGAAATTACGGCATAGTAACTAAGAATAAACCTACACTATACAATAAAAGATTTATGGTATATGATAACCCACAAGTATAGGGGATCGCAACAGTTTTCGAGGGTAGAGTATTCAACCCAAATTTATTGATTCGACACAAGGGGAGCCAAAGAATAGTGTCAAGTATTAGCAGCTGAGTTTTCAATTCAACCACACTTGGAAACTTAATATCTGCAGCAAGGTATTTACTAGCAAAGTAATATGATAGTAGTGGTAACGATAGCAAAAGTAATATTTTTGGTGTTTTGTAGTGATTGTAACAATAGCGACGGAAAAATAAATAAGCGAAGAACAATATATGGAAAGCTCGTAGGCATTGGATCGGTGATGGAGAATTATGCCGAATGCGATCGATCATGTAACAGTCATAACCTAGGGTGACACAGAACTAGCTCCAGTTCATCAATGTACTGTAGGCATGTATTCCGAATATAGTCATACGTGCTTATGGAAAGAACTTGCACGACATCTTTTGTCCTACCCTCCCGTGGCAGCGGGGTCCTAGCGGAAAGTAAGGGATATTAAGGCCTCTTTTTAACAGAGTACCGGACCAAAGCATTAACACATAGTGAATACCTGAACTCCTCAAACTACGGTCGTCATCGAGAGTGGTCTCGATTATTATCACTTTGGGGTTGCCGGATCATAACACATAGTAGGTGACTATAGACTTGAAAGATAGGATCAAGAACTCTCATATATTGATGAAAACATAATAGGTTCAGATTTGAAATCATGGCACTCGGGCCCTACTAACAAGCATTAAGCATAGCAGAGGCATAGCAACATCAATCTTAGAACATAGTGGATACTAGGGATCAAACCCTAACAAAACTAACTCGATTACATGATAAATCTCATCCAACCCATCACCGTCTAGCAAGCCTATGATGGAATTACTCATGCACGGTGGTGAGCATCATGAAATTGGTGATGGTGGAAGGTTGATGATGACGATGGCGACGGATTCCCCTCTCCGGAGCCCCGAACGAACTCTAGATCAGCCCTCCCGAGAGAGTTTAGGGCTTGGCGGCGGCTCCGTATCGTAAAACGTGATGAATATTTCTCTCTGATTTTTTTCTCCCTGAACACGAATATATGGAGTTGGAGTTGAGGTCGGTGGAGCTCCAGGGGGCCCACGAGGCAGGGGGTAGGGCGCGCCCCCCACCCTCGTGGACAGGGTGTGGTCCCCCTGGCGTCGATCTTTCTTCCAATATTTTTTATATATTCCAAAATAATTCTCCGTTGATTTTCAGGTCATTCCGAGAACTATTATTTCTGCAGAAAAATAACACCATGGCAATTCTGCTGAAAACAGCGTCAGTCCGGGTTAGGTCCAATCAAATCATGCAAGTTAGAGTCCAAAACAAGGGCAAAAGTGTTTGGAAAAGTAGATACGACAGAGACATATCAACTCCCCCAAGCATAAACCTTTGCTTGTCCTCAAGAAATTCAGTTGATAAACTGAAAGTGATAAAGAAAACTTTTACAAACTCTGTTTGCTCTTGTTGTTGGAAATATGTAAAGCCAGCATTCAGGTTTTCAGCAAAGATTATGAACTAACCATATTCACAATAAAATTTAGGTCTCATGTTTACTCATATCAATGGCATAATCAACTAGCGAGCAATAATAAAAAATCTTGGATGACAACACTTTCTCAAAACAATCATGATATGATATAACAGGATGGTATCTCGCTAGCCCTTTCTGAGACCGCAAAACATAAATGCAGAGCACCTTTAAAGATCAAGGACTGACTAGACATTGTAATTCATGGTAAAAGAGATCCAGTCAAGTCATACTCAATGTAAACTAACAGTAATGAATGCAAATGACAGCGGTGCTCTCCAGTTGGTGCTTTTTAATAAGAGGGTGATGACTCAACATAAATGTAAATAGATAGGCCCTTCGCAGAGGGAAGAAGGGATTTGTAGAGGTGCCAGAGCTCGGGTTTGAAATAGATATGACTAATATTTTGAGCGGTATACTTTCATTGTCAACATAACAACCGAGAGATCTCGATATCTTCCATGCTACACACATTATAGGCGGTTCCCAAACAGAATGGTAAAGTTTATACTCCCCCTCCACCAACAAGCATCAGTCCATGGCTTGCTCGAAACAACGAGTGCCTCCAACTAAAAACAGTCCCGGGAGAGTTTTGTTTGCAATTATTTTGATTTGATTTGCATAAAGCATGGGACTGGGCATGCCGGTGACCAGCCACTTTCACATGAGTGAGGAGAGGAGTCCACTCCTCTTGAGAATAACCCGCCTAGCATGGAAGATACAGACAGCCCTAGATGATACATGAGCTATTCGAGCATACAAAACAGAATGTTTATTTGAAGGTTTAGAGTTTTGCACATACAAATTTACTTGGAACAGCAGGTAGATATCGTATATAGGTAGGTATGGTGGACTAATATGGAATAACTTTGGGGTTTATGGGATTGGATGCACAAGCAGTATTCCTGCTTAGTACAGGTGAAGGCTATAAAAAGACTGGGAAGCGACCAGCTAGAGAGCGACAACAGTCATGAACATGCATTAAAATTAATCAACACCGAATGCAAGCATGAGTAGGATATAATGCACCATGAACATAAATATCGTAGAGGCTATGTTGATTTTGTTTCAACTACATGCGTGAACATGTGCCAAGTCAAGCCACTCTAATCGTTCAAAAGAGGATACCACCCTAACATACCACATCACAACCATTTTAATAGCATGTTGGCATGTAAGTTAAACCATTATAAGCTCCTAGCTAATTAAGCATGGCATAAACAACTATAATCTCTAATTGTCATTGCAAACATGTTTATTCATAATAGGCTGAATTAGGAACGATGAACTAATCATATTTACAAAAACAAGAGAGGTCGAGTTCATACCAGCTTTTCTCATCTCAATAAGTTCATCATATAATCATCATTATTGCCTTTCACTTGCACGGCTGAATAGTGTGGATAATAATAATAGTGCACGTGCATTGGACTAAGCTGGAATCTGCAAGCATTCAATTCAGGAGAGAACACAAGGTAATCACTACTAGGGAAAAGCCTAGCAGCAGCGCGGGTTTTGGGCCTCTCAGTAGTGCGGGGACTGGCGCTACTAATAAGGCGCTATAGCTAATGTATAGAAGTAGCGCATGTTGTCCCACGCTACTGCTATACATGAATAGCTGTAGCGCTCTTTAGAAAAGGGCGCTGCTGATATTATCTGCAGCGCTGTTTACTGAGAAGTGCTACTGGTAAGGCGGCGCTACTGCTAAATTTCCCCCCTCGCTACTACTAGTTTTATTAGTTTTTTTCCCTGCATATTTGTTTTGTATTTGAATAGGCTTTATACAATAATCTTTAGCATATCATACACATACAAATGTAATCATAGCATATACATACAATTAGTCTCGTTAAATCATGTCATCATCATAATCATCATCCAACACAAAGTGGTATCTCGTCATCATCTCGAAAATAGTGATACAAGTCTCGATTACTTGCAAATACATCGTCATCCATCGAAACAATGATATATGCGAGAAGAGCTATCACTTTGAGTATATGAGTTCGTATCCCTCTCTCATTAGCATGAACCTAAACTAACTACTGTCTGTCGCTCGGAAACCGGAAACCGGTACACCTGGGCCTGACACTCGGGCCACTTGTCGTATATATACTCCTGGCGTAGCACTTCTTCGCCATCTATGATCTATGCACCTGCATCGTCACATGAGTCGATGATATGCAACATATATAATTGAGCAACAGAAAGAGACATACTTGGCAAAAATAGAAACAACATATCATAAGCATAAATAACAAAGTCGACTGGAAACAACAAAACATAGGCCACTCGGCTTCATTCCCTGGAAACAACAAAAGGCCGCTTGGGCACAATCGAACCACTTCAATGTCGATTATGATCAATGAGCAAACACAGCTGAGGATTTTTCATATATCATGACCGCTTCAAATTTGCATCTCCTAGTGTTTGACACTTCAAGAAAATCTACACAAATCTCATGCTCTCTGAAACTCAATTCAAAAACCAAATATAGATGGATGAACCCTAGAACTCAAATTATGTCCTAAATTTTTGTCCTAATAAAAATTCACTAAAAATTAAGAACCTACTAGACTGGCAACACTAATCGAAATTTATATTTTTATATTGATTTTTTCTCTAAACTAAATCCTACCACCCTAGTTAACATCTATTTAAACCTTACTTTCCTAACATTTGTAATTAAACACTACAACCCTAACCCTACTTCCCTAGTTAAGCATATACAATTTTTTTCCTATGGCGAGGGAGGCAGGGGCGTCTATTTCAAAGCCCTATCTAAATTCTTTTCCTAACTAAATTCTTTTCCTAACTAATTTAGAGAGAGAGAGGAGGGGTGGGGGCTTACAAAGGATGGCTCCGGTGGTGGCGAGGGAGGCAGGGGCGTCTCCGGTGACGGCGAGGGAGGCAATTGTGGCGAGGGAGGATCCGGTGGCGTTGATGTGGCCGCGCGACTCCGGTGGCGTTGGGGGCGGCTCCGGTGGCGTCGACGACGCACGGCTCTGGTGGCTCCGGGGGCGTCGACGTCAGCAGGAGATGGCGGTGAAGTGGGGCGACGGCGAATCGGGCAGACGCGGCGGGGTGGGTCGAGGGATTTGGGGGAGAAGTGGTGGCTGGGGCGAAACGGTTTTTTGGTTAAGTCAACGAAACGCGCTATAGATAAGTTAGCTATAGCGATTTTCACAATACGCGCTACTGCTATAGCTATGTAATTCCCTTCGTATTTCTTATTTCCTTTTCTGTTTCTACAGTGGGGGTCTAGGAAACGCGCGGCAGCTACGTTAGCTATAGCGCCTCTTATGAACAAACGCTACTGCTACGCCTTTCTCCTTTTTTCGCTTTTTCATTTATTTTGCTCTACATTTTATTTTTTCCTTCCTCCTTTTTCTATTTCTTTCTTTTTCATTTACTTTTCCATTTGTTTTTCATTTCATTTTATTTCCATTAGCAGTAGCTCTCTCCGCGCGAAACGTGCTGCTACTTATGTCCTAGCGGTAGCGCGCTTCTCTCAAGACCTCTACTGCTATGCGTAGCCTATCATTTTGGCAATGGGAATATTAGTCGTAGCGCTTTTTCATGTGCACGCACTACTGCTACTATTGTATCTGTAGCGCTGTTTTCGCACGCGCGCTACTGCTACTTAGCACTAGCGCCCGTTTTTGCCACGCGCTACTACTAAATTTCTGTGTATAAGGTTTTCCCTAGTAGTGAATATGGGCTCTTTGTTAGATCAACAATAATGCATATAAGAGCCACTCAACATTTTCATTATGGTCTTCTCCTCTCGACCCCCAAAGAACAAGAAAGAAATAAAACTATTTACACGGGAAAGCTCCCAACAAGCAAAAGAAGAACGAGAAATCTTTTTGGGTTTTCTTTTTAGTTATTACTACTACAGCATGAAGAAAAGTAAACTAACTAAAAGCTACAACTATTTTTTTGTTTTTTTTTTCTTAAGGTTTATCAAACACACAAGAAGAAAGCATAAAAAGGGAAAATAAACTAGCATGGGGATATTACAATGAAAAAGTATGAGCACCGACAACTAGCATGAGTGTGTGAACATGAATGTAATGTCGATGAGAAATACGTACTCCCCCAAGCTTAGGCTTTTGGCCTAAGTTGGTCTATGGCCACGGCTGGCCTGGCGGATATCCAAAGTAATAGTTGGGGTCGTACTGAGAAGAATCCCCCTGGTGCCACTGGTTGGCGATCTCTTTCGGATTCCACTGATAAACAGACTTCCAGTGAGGATCAAATTGTGGTTCCAGCTCTGGCTCTGTAGCTGGTGTGGGGTCTCGGTAGGCATGAATGGCCTCAAGGGGAACAAGGTAGTTGTTTGCAGATAAGTCAAACAAGGAAGGAGCGGGCAAAGTAATAGTCTCAGGGTGATTTTTATCAAATATCAGCTTATACTTAAGCATCTTTTCCTTATTCTTAACGATAAAATCATGTACTACCATACTCTTATAGTCTAGAAAAACAGGAGGTAGCAACTTCTCTTCCTTCTCATAATGCCTAATAGGTATGTTAAAGTGTGCACCGAGGCATGAGGCGAAGATGCCTCCAAGGACGGGGCCCTTAGTACGGTTAAGATTTAACCGCTTTGCAACAATAGTTCCCATACTAAATGTGTCATCACAGAACAAGGCATGGCACAAAATAACAATATCAGGGGCACTAAGGTTGCCACAATTTCCGCGACCAATTAAGCATCTACTAGCAAATATTGCGAAGTAACGTAAAACAGGAAAATGTATGCTAGTAATTCTTACATCGGAAACTTCCCTCGTTTCCCCTACAACAATTGTATCAATAAACCCTTCCACACTATCATGATGTGGTTCCTCTACGCTGCCCTCGAAAGGGATCAAACAAACCAGACAAAAATCACGAAGTGACATCTCCTTATGCTCATCATATAAATAAAATTCCACCGTAGGTGGTGAGCTCCTGGCATGGAAATGAAAGTTTTGCACAAAGATATTGGTGAGTAAGAGATACTGTTCGCGTTGGTCGTGGAGGAAGGCAGTGAGGCCTGCATTCTCAGCCAATTCATAGAAATAATCATAAATCCTGGCTGCTCTCAAGAAATCATCACAAGGTCATTCACACGGCCGGACCTCCGCGGTGCGAGGGAGATTATAGTTGGGCTTCTTGTTCTTTTCACTTTGTTTATCCTTCGAGCTTCGGCTCGATGAGCCCCTCAAAAATCTCTTCATCTTTTTCTGAAAATTTCTGAAATTTTTAGTAACTTCAAAATAAAAGTGAACCAAACTCAACAAAAATGATAGCAACTACTCCCACAAGTGCCTAGAGGATATATCATGCATTAAAACTACTTTTGACCATATAAATTTGGCATGCAAGCTCAAGAACAGGGTCACCTAAGCAGCAAAAATATGCAATGAATAAAGCACTAGAACAAAAACTAATTGGACCATTGGAGGAGTCACATACCAAGGAACAAGCCCCCAAAGCAGTTTTTTGAATGGAGCTTTGAGCAAGGAGTTCGAAAATGGCAGCAAAATGAGCTTGGACTCGGGTTTGAGCTGGTTGGTGATTTTTTGGGAGGAAGGAGTGTGTGGTGGCTGGAATAAGTGGAGGGGAGCCACCGTGGGCCCACAAGGCAGGGGGGCGTGACCAGGGGGTAGGGCGCGCCCTGGACCCTCGTGGCCAGGTCCTTGCTCCCCCTGCTGTGTTCCTAGTGCCAGATATTCTCAAATATTCCAGAAAAAATCATATTTAAATTTCAGGGCATTTGGAGAACTTTTATTTCCGGGGTATTTTTTATTGCATGGATAATTCAGAAAACAGACAGAAATTACTATTTTGCTTTATTTAATATAAATAACAGAAAGTAAAAAGAGGGTAGAGAGAGTTGTGTTTTCTAAATTCATCCATCTCATGCTCATCAAAAGGAATCCACTAACAAGATTGATCAGGTCTTGTTAACAAACTCATTCCGAGTAACATGGAACCGGAGAATTTTCGAATAACACTAGTTTACCTCAATGGGGATATGCACATCCCCAACAATAAGAATATCATATTTCTTCTTGATAGTAGGAAGAGGAAATTCAAAACCTCCAATAGTAATTGTTGAAATTTTTCCAATAGAACTGATACTGTGGACCAAGGTTGGAAAAAATGGTAGGCGTAAGCGGGGCGGTTGGCCTTTGCCTAGTGCCTAGGTGGTACCTAGGCGCCCTAGGCGCGACCTAGGCGATAATATAGTTTTTACTCGAAGTGTATTTGTGAATTTTATATGGGTGTTGGTATTAATTTAGGGCATATGAATAAGGTAATTACTGGCTACTCCCACTGGAATATAACCTGCTTGGCATATATGTGCAGTATGTGGCATGATTTCTTGCTTGGGTAGGCAATTCCTTGCTTTCCCTGCCTAGACCTCCATTTATGCCCTAGGCGAGCCGTTTGGCCATTTCCTAGCGCCTAGGCGTGCCTAAGCGCCTCCTAGGCACTGCCTTTTCCAACAGAGTTGTGGACTTGAGGTTGTTTCCTCGGAAAGTGTACCGTGTGCTCATTACCATTAACATGAAAAGTGACATTGCCTTTGGTGCAATCAATAACAGCCCCTGCAGTATTCAAAAAGGGTCTTCCAAGAATAATAGACATACTATCATCCTCGGGAATATCAAGAATAACAAAGTCAGTTAGAATAGTAACGTTTGCAACCACAACAGGCACATCCTCACAAATACCGACAAGTATAGCAGTTGATTTGTCAGCCATTTGCAAAGATATTTCAGTAGGTGTCAACTTATTAAAATCAAGTCTACGATATAAAGAGAGAGGCATAACACTAACACCAGCTCCAAGATCACATAAAGCAGTTTTAACATAGTTTCTTTTAATGGAGCATGGTATAGTTGGTACTCTAGAATCTCCTAGTTTCTTAGGTATTCCACCCTTAAAAGTGTACAAGCATGGTGGAAATTTCAGCTTCCGGTATCTTTCTTTTATTTGTAACAATTTCTTTCATATACTTAGCATAAGGATTCATTTTGAGCATATCAGTTAATCGCATACGCAAAAAGATAGGTCTAATCATTTCAGCAAAGCGCTCAAAATCCTCATCGTCCTTTTTCTTGGATTGTTTAGGAGGAAAAGGCATGGGTTTCTAAACCCATGGTTCTCTTTCCTTACCGTGCTTCCTAGCAACAAAGTCTCTCTTATCATAACATTGATTCTTTGATTGTGGGTTATCAAGATCAACAGCAGGTTCAATCTCTACATCATTATCATTACTAGGTTGAGCATCAACATGAACACCATTATTAACATTATCACTAGGTTCATGCTCATTACCAGATTGTGTTTCAGCATCAGAAATAGAGATATCATTGGGATTCTCAGGTGTGTCAATAACAGGTTCACTAGAAGCATGCAAAGTCCTATCATTTTTCTTTTTCTTCCTCTTAGAAGGACTAGGTGCATCAATATCATTTCTCTGAGAATCTTGCTCAATTCTCTTAGGATGGCCCTCGGGATACAAAGGTTCCTGACTCATTTTACCACGTCTAGTCATAACTCTAACAGCATTATCATTTTTCTTACTATCTAACTCACTGAGCAAATTATTCTGAGCTTTAAGTACTTGTTCTACTTGAGTGGTAACCATAGAAGCATGTTTACCAATAAGTTTTAGTTCACCTTTAACATTAGCCATATAATCACTCAAGTGTTCAACCATATAAGCATTATGTTTCAATTGTCTACCAACATAAGCATTAAAATCTTCTTGCTTAACCATAAAGTTATCAAACTCATCTAAGCATTGGCTAGCAAAATTAGTAGGATGGATTTCATCTTTATCATATCTATAGAGTGAATTTACCTTTACTACCTGTGTTGGGTCATCAAGACCATGTATTTCTTCAATAGTGATGGATTAAAACCATGTATTTCTTCAACAGGCGGTAAATTAAGACCATGTATTTCTTCAACAGGAGGTAAATTCTTAACATCTTCAGCTTTTATACCTTTTTCCTTCATAGATTTCTTTTCCTCTTGCATATCTTCATGACTGAGAAATAGAACACCCCTTTGCTTCGGAGTTGGCTTAGGAGTTGGCTCAGGAAGTGTCCAATTATTTTCATTGGTCAACATATTATTCAATAAATTTTCAGCTTCATCTGGTGTTCTTTCCCTCAAAACACAACTAGCACAACTATCCAGGTGGTCTCTGGAAGCATCGGTTAGTCCATTATAAAAGATATCAAGTATTTCATTTTTCTTAAGAGGATGATCAGGCAAAGCATTAAGTAATTGGAGAAGCCTCCCCCAAGCTTGTGGGAGACTCTCTTCTTCAGTTTGCACAAAATTATATATTTCCATTAAAGCAGCTTGTTTCTTATGAGCAAGGAAATATTTAGTAGAGAAGTAATAAATCATATCCTGGGGACTACGCACACAACCAGGATCAAGATAATTAAACCATATCTTAGCATCACCCTTTAATGAGAACGGAAATATCTTAAGTATATAATAATAGCGAGTTTTCTCATCATTAGTAAACAGGGTGGTTATATCATTTAATTTAGTAAGATGTGCCACAATAGTTTCAGATTCGTAGCCATAGAAAGGATCAGATTGAACCAAAGTAATTATATCAGGGTCGACAGAGAATTCATAATCCTTATCAGTAACAAAGATAGGTGAAGTAGCATATGTAGGATCATATTTCATTCTAGCATTCAGAGTTTTTTGTTTCAGCTTAGCTAATAATTTCTTAAGATCACTCCTATCATTGCAAGCAAGAAAATCTCTAGCAGTTTCTTCATCCATAACATAGCCCTCAGGCACAACAGGTAATTCATATCTAGGGGGAGAATCTTCATCATCACTTTCATCAATATTATCAGTTTCAATAATTTCATTCTCTCTAGCCCTAGCAAGTTGTTCATCAGGAAATTCACCAAGTGGCACAGTAGTATCAAGCATAGAAGTAGTTTCATCATACGTATCATGCATAGCAGAAGTGGCATCATCAATAACATGCGACATATAAGAATTAATAGCAGAAGCAGGTTTAGGTGTCGCAAGCTTACTCAAAACGGAAGGTGAATCAAGTGCAGAGCTAGATGGCAGTTCCTTACCTCCCCTCGTAGTTGAGGGATAAATTTTCATTTTCGCATCTTTCAAGTTCTTCATAGTGACCAAAAAATATAAATCCCAGGTGACTCAAAGAATAGAGCTATGCTCCTCGGCAATGGCGCCAGAAAATAGTCTTGATAACCCACAAGTATAGGGGGTCGCAATAGTTTTCGAGGGTAGAGTATTCAATCCAAATTTATTGATTCGACACAAAGGGAGCCAAAGAATATTCTCAAGTATTAGTAGCTGAGTTGTCAATTCAACCACACCTGGAAACTTAATATCTGCAGCAAGGTATTTAGTAGCAAAGTAATATAATAGTAGTGGTAACGATAGCAAAAGTAATATTTTGGTGTTTTGTAGTGATTGAAACAATAGCAATGGAAAAGTAAATAAGCGAAGAACAATATATGGAAAGCTAGTAGGCATTGGATCGGTGATGGAGAATTATGCCGGATGCGATCGATCATGTAACACTCATAACCTAGGGTGACACAGAACTAGCTCCAGTTCATCAATGTAATGTAGGCATGTATTCCAAATATAGTCATACGTGCTTATGGAAAGAACTTGCATGACATCTTTTGTCCTACCCTCCCGTGGCAGAGGGGTCCTAGCGGAAAGTAAGGGATATTAAGGCCTCCTTTTAATAGAGTACGGGACCAAAGCATTAACACATAGTGAATACATGAACTCCTCAAACTACGGTCATCACCGGGAGTGGTCCCGATTATTGTCACTTCGGGGTTGCCGGATCATAACACATAGTAGGTGACTATAGACTTGCAAGATAGGATCAAGAACTCTCATATATTGATGAAAACATAATAGGTTCAGATCTGAAATCATGGCACTCGGGCCCTACTGACAAGCATTAAGCATAGCAAAGTCATAGCAACATCAATCTCAGAACATAGTGGATACTAGGGATCAAACCCTAACAAAACTAACTCGATTACATGATAAATCTCATCCAACCCATCACTGTCCAGCAAGCCTACGATGGAATTACTCACGCACGGCGGTGAGCATCATGAAATTGGTGATGGAGGAAGGTTGATGATGACGATGGCGACTGATTCCCCTCACCGGAGCCCCGAACGGACTCCAGATCAGCCCCCCGAGAGAGTTTAGGGCTTGGCGGCGGCTCCGTATCATAAAACGCGATGAATCTTTCTCTCTGATTTTTTTTCTCCCCGAACAAAAATATATGGAGTTGGAGTTGAGGTCGGTGGAGCTCCAGGGGGCCCATGAGGCAGGGGGCGCGCCCAGGGGGTAGGGCGCGCCCCCACCCTCGTGGACATGGTGTGGGCCCCCTGGCGTGGATCTTTCTTCCAGTATTTTTTATATATTCCAAAAAAAATTCTCCGTTGATTTTCAGGTCATTCTGAGAACTTTTATTTTTGCACAAAAATAACACCATGGCAATTGTGCTGAAAACAGCGTCAGTCTAGGTTAGTTCCATTCAAATCATGCAAGTTAGAGTCCAAAACAAGGGCAAAAGTGTTTGCAAAAGTAGATACGATGGAGACGTATCAGTATATTACATCCACTGGGCATCGAAGTTCGCCACCGGTGATCATAACTCGCAGCGAAGAAGCATATTACAAAAACTGGGCACCATTGCGGCGTAACAAAATAATACTGAACCGAGACCACTTCCAAGACAGTTCAAGAAAGGTTAGCCTTGCGCGGGAACTGTTGCGCAAGCTGCTGAGCAAGGCTATGAGACCGGCCTAGCATGTCGGTCACAGCTTCCAGGTGTAGCTATTTAACGATGAGGTTCTCACTGGTGTTCTCCGCAATCTTTCTTAGAGATAGGACTTCAAGTCGAAGTTGAGTTGCAGAATGCCTTTCTGCTATAACTTGGGACTGAAGAAGTCAAACTGATTCACACAACGAATTCTATGAGCTTGTCTGACTGCTAGTCTCAAGTAACTTGAACACTGCATCAAGACAAGACTTTGGGGTTGTCTCGCTATCTTCAAGATATTTTGCCTTCTTTGCTGCAATATATGTTGGGTTTGTCTCACAGCCTTCAGCAGACTTGTGCATGCCATCAGGCATATCACCCTGAAACATAGCATAGAGATGACTGATGTCTACTACACAACCTTCTTCTTGTAGACGTTGTTGGGCCTCCAAGTGCAGAGGTTTGTAGGACAGTAGCAAATTTCCCTCAAGTGGATGGCCTAAGGTTTATCAATCCGTAGGAGGCATAGGATGAAGATGGTCTCTCTCAAGCAACCCTGCAACCAAATAACAAAGAGTCTCTTGTGTCCCCGACACACCCAATACAATGGTAGATTGTATAGGTGCACTAGTTCGGCGAAGAGATGGTGATACAAGTGCAATATGGATAGTAGATAAAGGTTTTTGTAATCTGAAATTATAAAAACAGCAAGGTAACTAATGATAAAGTGAGCGTAAACGGTATTACAATTGTAGGAAATAAGGGCTAGGGTTAATACTTTCACTAGTGCAAGTTCTCTCAACAATAATAACATAATTGGATCATATAAATATCCCTCAACATGCAACAAAAAGTCATTCCAAAGTCACTAATAGTGGAGAACAAACGAAGAGATTATGGTAGGGTACGAAACCACCTCAAAGTTATTCTTTCCAATCAATCCACTGGGCTATTCCTATAAGTGTCACAAACAGCCCTAGAGTTCGTACTAGAATAACGCCTTAAGATACGAATCAACCAAAACCCTAATGTCACCTAGATACTCCAATATCACCTCAAGTATCCATGGTTATGATTATATGATATGCATCACACAATCTCAGATTCATCCATTCAACCAACACATAGAACCTCAAAGAGTGCCCCAAAGTTTCTACCGTAGAATCATGATGGAAACGTGTGCCAACTCGTATGCATAGGTTCATGGGCGGGACCCGCAAGTTGATCACCAAAACATACATCAAGTGAATCACGTGATATCCCATTGTCACCATAGATACGCACGGCAAGACATACATCAAGTGTTCTCAAATCTTTAAAGACTCAATCCGATAAGATAACTTCAAAGGGGAAACTCAATCCATTACAAGAGGGTAGAGGGGGAGAAGAAACATAAGATCCAACTATAATAGCAAAGCTCGCGATACATCAAGATCGTATCACCTCAAGAACACGAGAGAGAGAGAGAGAGAGATCAAACACATAGCTACTGGTACATACCCTCAGCCCTGAGGGAGAACTACTCCCTCCTCGTCATGGAGAGCACCGGGATGATGAAGATGGCCACCGGAGAGGGATTGCCCCTCCGGCAGGGTGCCGGAATGGGTCTAGATTGGCTTTCAGTGGCTACGGAGGCTTCTGGCGGCGGAACTCCCGATCTATTGTGCTCCCTGATCGTTTTAGGGTATATGGAGATATATAGGTGGAAGAAGTATGTCAGGGGGGCCACGAGGGGCCCACGAGGGTGGAGGGCGCGCCCCCCTGCCTCGTGGCTTCCTCGTTGATCCCCAGACGTGCACTCCAAGTCTTCTGGGTTTCTTCTGGTCCAAAAATAAGTTTCATGAAGTTTCAAGTCAATTGGACTCCGTTTGATTTTCCTTTTCTGTGATATTCTAAAACGAGGGAAAAACAGAAACTGGCACTGGGCTCTGGGTTAATAGGTTAGTCCCAAAAATAATATAAAAGTGCATAATAAATCCCATAAACATCCAAAGTTGATAATATAATAGGATGGAACAATAAAAAATTATACATACGTTGGAGACGTATCAGCATCCCCAAGCTTAATTCCTGCTCGTCCTCAAGTAGACAAATGATAAAAACAGAATTTTTGATGTGGAATGCTACCTAACATATTTATCCATGTAGTATTCTTTATTGTGGCAAGAATATTCAGATCCATAAGATTCAAGACAAAAGTTTAATATTTACATAAAAATAATAATACTTCAAGCATAATAACTAAGCAATTATGTCTTCTCAAAATAAAATGGCCAAAGAAAGCTATCCCTACAAAATCATATAGTCTGGCTATGCTCTATCTTCACCACACAAAATATTTAAATCATGCACAACCCCGATGACAAGCCAAGCAATTGTTTCATACTTTTGATGTTCTCAAACTTTTTCAATCTTCACGCAACATGTGAGCGCGAGCCATGGACATAGCACTATAGGTGGAATAGAATGGTGGTTGTGGGGAAGACAAAAAGGAGAAGATAGTCTCACATCAACTAGGCGTATCAACGGGCTATGGAGATCCCCATAAATAGATATCAATGTGAGTGAGTAGGGATTGCCATGCAACGGATGCACTAGAGCTATAAGCGTATGAAAGCTCAAAAAGAAACTATGTGGGTGTGCATCCAACTCGCTTGCTCACGAAGACCTAGGGAATTTTGAGGAAGCCCATCAATGGAATATACAAGCCAAGTTCTATAATGAAAGATTCCCACTAGTATATGAAAGTGACAACATATGAGACTCTCTATCATGAAGATCATGGTGCTACATTGAAGCACAAGTGTGGTAAAAGGATAGTAGCATTGTCCCTTCTCTCTTTTCCTCTCATATTTTTTTATTTGGGCCTTTTCTCTCTCTTTTTTATGGCCTCTTTTTTTATTTTTTATTTGGGCTTCTTTGGCCTCTTTTTTTCGTCCGGAGTCTCATCTCGACTGGGGGAATCATAGTCTCCATCATCCTTTCCTCAATGGGACAATGCTCTAATAATGATGATCATCACACTTTTATTTACTTACAACTCAAGAATTACAACTCGATACTTAGAACAAAATATGACTCTATGAATGCCCCCAACGGTGTACCAGGATGTGCAATGAATCATGAGTGACATGCATGAAAGAATTATGAACGGTGGCTTTGCCACAAATACAATGTCAACTACATGATCATGCAAAGCAATATGACAATGATGGATCGTGTCATAGTAAACGGAACGGTGGAAAGTTGCATGGCAATATATCTCGGAATGGCTATGGAAATGCCATAATAGGTAGGTATGGTGGCTGTTTTGAGGAAGGTATATGGTGGGTTTAAGGTACCGGCGAAAGTTGCGCGGTACTAGAGAGGCTAGCAATGGTGGAAGGGTGAGAGTGCGTATAATCCATGGACTCAACATTAGTCATAAAGAACTCACATACTTATTGCAAAAATTTATTAGTTATCGAAACAAAGTACTACGCGCATGCTCCTAGGGGGATAGATTGGTTGGAAAAGACCATCGCTCGTCCCCGACCGCCACTCATAAGGAAGACAATCTATAAATAAATCATGCTCCGACTTCATCACATAACGGTTCACCATATGTGCATGCTACGAGAATCACAAACTTCAACACAAGTATTTCTAAAATTCACAACTACTCAACTAGAATGACTCTAATATCACCATCTCCATATCTCAAAACAATTATCAAGTATCAAACTTCTCATAGCATTCAATGCACTTTATATGAAAGTTTTTATTATATCCCTCTTGGATGCCCATCATATTAGGACTAAATTCATAACCAAAGCAAATTACCATGTTGTTCTAAAGGACTCTCAAAATAATATAAGTGAAGCATAAGGATCAATTATTTCTATAAAATAAAACCACCGACGTGCTCTAAAAAGATATAAGTGAAGCACTAGAGCAACGACAAACTACTCCGAAAGATATAAGTGAAGATCAATGAGTAGTTGAATAATTATGCAACTACGTGAAGACTCTCTAACATTTAATAATTTCAGATCTTGGTATTTTATTCAAACATCAAGCAAAGCAAAATAAAATGACATTCTAAGAATAGCAAACATCATGTGAAGAAGCAAAAACTTAGGATCAACCAAAACTAACCGATAGTTGTTGAAGAAGAAAGGTGGGATGCCAACCGGGGCATCCCCAAGCTTAGATGCTTGAGACTTCTTGAAATATTATCTTGGGATGCCTTGGTAATCCCCAAGCTTGATCTTTTGTGTCTCCTTAATTCCTCTCATATCACGGTCTCCCTAAATCTCAAAAGCTTCATCCACACAAAACTCAGCAAGGACTCGTGAGATAAGTTAGTATAAACCATTGCCAAAACCTTATCATACTCTAATGTAGCAAATCACTAAAATTATTATTCAACATTGCATACTAAATGCCTCTGCATATTTAATAGTCCTATCCTCAAATAGAATCATTAAAGAAGCAAACATATGCAAACAATGCAAACATAACAACAATCTGCCTAAAAAAGACAGTCTGTAAAGAATGCAGCAACATCCATACTTTCCTAGCTCCAAAAATTATGAAAGAAAATTCCCACTGTATTAAATTTATCATAGCTTAATATTCAAAAGGTTTCAACATTTTATCACATTCTGAATCTTCTAGGGAATTATTGCAACAGCGGTAAACTTTCTGTTTTCAAACAGCAACATGTGGACTTCTAAAATAGACATAGTAAAGGCTATCAATGCCACTATTATTGAAAGAAAAGATGCAAAACATTGTTATAAATAACAGCAAGCAAATCTTAACAAAATAAATTGACGCTCCGAGCAAAACACATATCATGTGGTGAATAAAAATATAGCTCCAAGTAAAGTTACCGATGAACGAAGACGAAAGAGGGGATGCCTTCCGGGGCATCCCCAACCTTAGGCTCTTGGCTATCATTGAATATTACCTTGTGGTGCCTTGGGCATCCCCAATATTAGTCTCTTGCCACTACTTATTCCATAGTCCATCGAATCCTTACCCAAAACTTGAAAACTTCACAACAAAAAACTTAACAGAAAACTCGTAAGCTCCGTTAGCGAAAGAAAACAAAACACCACTTCAAGGTACAGTAATGACCTCATTATTTATTTATATTGGTGTTAAACCTACTGTATTACAACTTCTCTATGGTTTATAAACTCTTTTACTAGCCATATATTCATCAAAATAAGTAAACAACACATC